>NW_026463662.1:0-54919 GCF_021730395.1 Mercenaria mercenaria
TAAAGAACGTTACTAATCATGAATTTATCAGTTGAGCTATAAGAGATAAAAGTTGTACTTTACTCATGAGGATTCCACTTTAGTTTTAACACCGCGAGCTGATAGACGTTGTCAAACCATTGCGTATGATACCAAACACGGGTATATTCGGTTGAGTAATTAAGGAGCTACTCGATATTTTACGCACGAGTGTTTTCATTTCCGGTCGAATGTCTGTAACGGTTAGTTCTTGTCAAACGTAAGTATAGCTTTGTTTTCGTGTTATGTTCTAGTGTAGGGCTGACCCTCGATGTGCGCGAACACGCCCTAGATAAGTATACAGGACATTCCTAAGCATTTTCATAAATACGTCATTAGAATTCAAAATGGCCGCCGCACACGCGCACTTATTATGAATTCTTATATGCAAATGAGTTACTAATTATAGTAACTAGGTCATCCAAGATGGCGCCCGTTTGTTTACCCCCAAACCAATGCCTATACTACTATTAAATTAAGACTTTAGGCTAGAAACTGCAAAAAAAAAAACAGATATGAAAAGCATTAAAAAATGACAAAATGACAGCAATTTAAGGGGACGCATATTGCTACATTCACAGTTCATACAGGAATGCGGAAGGGGTGCATATTCAAGAAATCGATGGTGGGAAAATAAAAAACATATTCCTAAACTGATATAATACTGATGGACACCTGTAATATTTAGTATTTTGTGGATAAGGATGTGGTACTATGAATGTAATAGGAAAACAGAGGTCTTTGTGAAAGTACATTCAACACAAAATATTAAGCTTTTGTATAAGAAAAAAACAGGTTTTTTACAATAACAGTGTTCTAAATAATGTTGAAGGGATGAGATTTTCTTTCTAACACACCAGGTTTGCTTAAACATGTAAATATTTAACGCCACGTCATTTCAGCTCGGGATGGACGCCATATTTCTCATTGATAAAAATGTAAACAAAAAAAATCAGAGTGGGATTAGCATTGCAAGGGCATAACATCACATTCTACACTATGAATACCTTAGAACAGATATCTAAGATGCTACACAGGTCAGGCGGGTTAAATGCATAATGGCGATCACTTGAAATTCATCTTGAAAAGGTGGTTAATTTCAGTTTGTTTACATGGTTTTTAATTTTCCCACGACTTCTCGGCGATTCACTGCAAATGTATTACTGCGCCTGACGAAAGGTAACTCTTATAAACAACGGGAGACAACTTAGGTGTCAGCACGTGTACGATTTTTTAAAAAAACATGTCGATGATTATAATTTCTTATCAAATAATGAATCCTATTCAGATATTCGTCTTTAATATTAGAAAATTATTAATTTCTGTGGACATTTGTCAAAAAATATTACTTACAATGGACTACTTTGCGCATCAAACTGGTTTCCGCTTCAGTTGTGAGGCACTTCCGTTATACTTTTTGACAACAATAACAAAACACAAAATGAATCAATAAAGTCACTTATAAACCGACTGCTACTTAAATCAGTGTAAGTAAAGTTGTTGTTACAACATTATACATGTTCGTTACGTTATGAGATAAAGTTTATCTTGAACTGCATAATCCATTAATTACGTTTAGATGATATTACATTTGCAACTTATTTGACCCCATTTTTTACGTGAATGACAGCATTCTCGTGCAACTCGTGCAAACAGAGTTATGAAAAGTATGGTGGAGAATTCAAGGACAAATTATAAATGACATTAAAGTGAGGATAACTGTATATTCGTCCAGTTTTGATCATTGACATGCTTGCTGTGTATTAGTAACTTTTGTGAACAAGATTAGAATGTTACTTTTGCACATATACACATTGATTGGACCTCTCAACCAAATTTCATACCTTATTTTAGGGATTTTTAAGACAATACATTTTCAAAAGTTTGTTGAATGTGTTTTGATATTTAAGTGCATTGTAGTTCATGAATACCAAGTTAAAAATTAATAATGGCAACATTTCTAGGCCCTTATTGTAAGCCACTAGACTTCTGTAATGATAAATGTTTAATGTATTAATGGGAATATACTCTTTTAGTTTTGGAATATGGCATTCCTTGACCACCGTATCTTTTCTTATGCACTACTTTGTAAACAAACTAAATAATGTGTTTTAGCTTACATATGCGAAATGAAAAGCAAGACGGTGACCATATTTCACATTCTTTCTTTAAATTAGAATCTGTAGGACATTGATAAATGTTTGGACAAGGTGAAACACTATTATTTTCGCACCAAAAAGTCTTAATTGTTGACTTTGAATGTACACAATAAGTCTTATGTAATTCAACAATAACTTTCTTGTTTCAGTTTTCTCATTTTTATTTTAGTGAGCAATCCTTTGTGTACTTATAACAGTTGAAACAGTATCCATTTCATGTACCAAAACCTTGTACTTTTTTGCAGGTAAATTTTATCATACCCCACCCACTTTTTTCTAATTTCAAAGTATGCGTCCCCTTAAAAACATAGAGTAAAACGGTATCGGTAAAGTACATTGAATGTTTAAGAGTATATAGAGTAAGCATATTTATCGATATGACACAATTATGCAGTAGGCGTGACGTGTAATCTATAAATAACCTGTGTACAGACAACTATCGGACGTTTATAAATGCTTTTATTGGATGTGTTTTTAAAGTTTTAAAGTTTTTAAAGTTTTATGGTTAATAAAATATAGCAGTAGAGTATAGATGTAGTTCATGGTCAGTGGCAGTTTTTCTCAGGCGTTTAATGAGTGTAAGAAAGGTAATCTCGGTTGTTACCCTGGATGACAATGTTTAATAAATTTTATTATATATCTCATAATCTTTTCATTATTTTGGCAATTTAGACACAATTCAAGGGGATACAACAATAAAAACATTGCAAAAACAATAAAATACTCCAGCCAAGACCCAGACATGTTCCAAAACTAACACCCGGACCTTGAATTAAGGTCCCCTTTTGATTATATCATATGGATCTAACTCTTTGGAATCAATCCAGGCACCGACCTGCATCTGGCAACGGGTCTCAAAATTCAAATCTCGCTGGGCCTACGATTGATTAGTTTGACTGGAAACAGTCATAACTACGCAGCGCAGCGTAAACAAATAAAAATGAATAAAACAAAACAAAACAAAACAAAGTTTAATCGTGTGCACGGGGAACAAACACGCAGGCGCCACTGTAAGTTTTGGTACAGAATCCTAGAACATTTGTTAGGTTACCTACCCGTCGATACATACTTGAGTTACTGTTGCAAAGTGGCATTTAACCAACAACTAATAAACGTAATAATATATAAATGTATTCTGAGTACGAATATATTATATTAAAAACCTTGAATTTTACAAGGTTGTAAAGAATGTGATCGATTAGTGATAGCGAACCAAGATCTATGAACTATATGTAACCTTGATGGATATAAATTGAATAAAACTAATGTAGTCATTTTGACAGAAAATGCTTATTTTCTCTACGTATATTAAAATTCACAGACACTGACTACAGTGTACTAAGTAGCAGAATATTCCTAAATTTACTGGAATATTTTGAGATACACTAAGAGATAGAAGCTATATACTAATCATTATGAAGAAAGTTTGTGTCAGTCAAAAGAGGTTTCAAAGGCTATAAAAAGGCAGGACATTTCTTTTTCAAAACTCCGAAATGTATCAAGAGTTTTGAGAGCATTGGTATAAATGCGTCATATTTAAACTGTAATCCAATGCCATTCTTAAAAATATGTAAAATGATACACAATTATGGATATATCAAAAACGATACCAAAAAAGACAGGCGGCTTATGTTATGTAGTTGGTAAAGTCCTTTGTTAGAGTTTGCATAAGTTATCTGTATTTTGATAGCCTATCATGCTGCTTTTGTAAGCTGCTTTCCATTTTTTATGAATAGTAGGTTATAAAGCAATGCATTTTCTTCGAATAGATATAGATAAAGCTATTGTGCTATATAACGTTACATATACGTGAAAATATTGTCTGTCACATTTTAACTGAAATGATGCAGAACACGATTCCTGTAACAGTGTTGCCTAAAATTGTGTGCAGTTCATATTTCATCAGACATTGTGTCACATTTATAGATTGAGATTTTCAACAACTAATACTTTTTACAGCACAATGTTTACAGCACTTTCAGAACGTTTGGAATGACATATATATTATTTATTTTTAAGTGTAAATTATTGTAAAATATTTTATATGATTTAGAATACATAGTCATGGTATTATTTAAAAGTAATTAAGTATTTTTGACACATAAAGTTTCTCTCTTATTGTTTTAGTACAGAGTAGTCATTAAATATATGTTTCTTTTTTCTAATATTTCAAATGATGTTTAGGATGTTTTATGAAATTTCTAAATGTTATAAAATGATAACTAAGGTCCATCAAGTTAACATAATTATATTTTTCATATCTTGGTTTTCTACCTCTTAATCCAGTTCACATTCTTGATAAGCCTGATGTGATTTAAAGAGTTTAAGACTAAAGACATTACTAAAAATACCTGTTTATATTTTGTGTTTGTTAGTTTTTTAAGTGCCACTTTTAAACAGTAAATATTTTATTGATGAGTCTATAAATATATCACTATAATGCATGTGTTTCTGAAATTCAAATAAAAAATCTATACTTTCTAATGAATGACCTTATAGATAATCTTTGTGATCAACAAAATAAAAGAATGAATATCGATTAGAAATTTCCACGTTCCTGAAAGGCAGCAACCCTTATATCGTACACAAATGTTTAAATGTTACATCATAAATTGTTTGTATATTTTGTTGATTGTAACGTCGCGCCGACACAGTTATAGGTCATATGGCGACTTTCAAGCTTTGATAGTGGAGTCACACCCCAGATGCCGCTCCGTGTATTATTTCATCACGGATGGGAACCTGGGTAGAACCACCGACCTTCCGTAAGCCGGCTGTATGGCTTCCTGACGAATTTAAGAACTATTGAATTATGTGTGTCCAAGATTGACAAATATATTTTTAGTAGAAATTCATTAGAAATTCAAGTTTTTAAAGTTTTATGACATCAAAACATGTCTCAGTTGCACAACAAGGATAAATTTGAAATACGAGAGGTATATACTGTTTTCAAACTTACTTTCTGGCTCGGGTTTTGAAATATCCCAGTATCTGTCAACTGAACTTTAAGAATTGAAAATAGTATTGAAATCAATAAGAATGCAAATAATGAAGTCCACTTTTTGAGATTTGAAGATTAAATAGAGGATATTTGTTTGTTTGCAGTGTGATATCGAAATATATCTTCACCGATAAGGGAGACAATTGAATATTTTCACGAAGCAAACCAACAAATTTTCTTTTTATTTTATGCTAATTGGTGCAGATCAACGAATTTTCTGTTTATTACATGCTTACATGTTCAAATAAGATCAATGCTTCATGATGATATTAGGATTTGTTTAGGCTACCGTGTTACATATGACGCATCCGCTAAATTACCATGGACACTCAGGCACATAGATATCGAATATTGGTGGTTAGGTCCGTGAAATCAACACGACGCCATTTCGTTTTTGAAAACAAAAACTGCATTTAAAATATTTTGCTAAAAAATGCACAATCCGCGGCCAGTTCGTGAAATAACCGGAAGCTTGTTTTGTTTACAAACGCTGAAGGTCAGATTAAAAAACAACCCGAAAAACGTAAACAACTGGGGAATATCCGATAATCCTTTGAAAATCAAGCTGCAGAATTACATATCATCATGGATTTTATGGAAATATTGGTCTAGCAGCTGTATAGCATAACAAATAGCCTCACAATAGGATGGAATTTGGAACACAACTGGCTGGGTGGGGAAGAATTTCGACAAAAATGCTGGCATATTACGTAAGGTTGAGTTGATGTCTTGTGATAATAAACGAAGACAACAACCAACTAAATGTACTGTCGACAGTAAAATCTGCTATACGATAGTGAGGAACCGATGAAAAGTGGAGGAAAGACGTATCTATATAGCTACATAACGGCAAGGCCAGGCCAAGCAACCAACTTTGAAGGTAACATTTCTAGAACAATATTATTTCTTTTGCAAATTTTATTATAGCTAGCTTGTCCTATATAGGATTGTCTAGCTGTACATGTCTCCTGTATGGCTTGAATGTTAGGATTAAAATAGGATACCAGCAATTATAAAGGCAACAAGCGGAGTTAATTAAAGAATATATTTCAAGGGAGATAATTTTATCTGAAAAAAAAAAGAAGTTCGGCACTGTGAGTGATATAGAGAAATATCTCACTGATATTTTTCAGTATTTCACCAGTAAGCATAAAATAAAGAGGAGTAATTGCAAATTTAAATAAATAACTTTATACAGGGAGCTTACTCTATGCAATTCGTTTCTTTTTTGTTCATTAAAATATTAGTCTCTAACAGATTATACTAAAATGCATAGTGTCGGAAACAGTTTCCTAAATGCTACTGGCCACCATTGAGATCAGCTTTAAACTGTTTCATACATTTTAAATGATAGAACACTTTGAGTTTTTTTTAAACATAATGTTATCATTTTATAACACAAATGTTCATGAATATTTAAATGAATTATTTTATTTTCATATAACACTCTGGGACTAGAAGGTTTGTGTCCCATCAATAAAATTGAATTGAATATTAAGGTATGGTGCTATTATCACGTGCGTAATTGTCATTTCCAAAAGTAAAGATATGCCACGGAAACTATCCGATTAAGTATAGTTCAAAGGAGATATTCATCGGTAAATTCAAAGCAGGTTTTGGCAAATTTGAATATTATTGTGTCTTGTTCCTGACAAATCATCGGTCTCCATCCCTCTCCACGATGCAGTTTGTCTTAAACTTAATTAATAAAATACGGGCATGAGAGTTAACGGAATTTTCTAAAGCATTTTCAATTAAATCTGAAGACTCCTTTATTATCCGTTAAGTAAGGCTCAACAATGAGGTCTTGAATACAGAACAGTGGACTGATGAGTTTGCTATTTTCTATTCTGTTGAGTGTCTAAAACATCTAGACGAGATCAAAGATCTAGCACAGAATGGTAATGCTATACGATCAATCATAAAATCTAATGGAAACTGATATTTATACGTTCTCGATTATAAAAGCTAAGGCAGACCTACCCACTTCCATGGAAGTCAATATACCACGAATTTTATATAAAAGCATTAGTGTTGAGATCTTCTTTACGTCCAACACCCCCTTGAATGGGGCAATACTGGTTTCTGCAACAAATTCAGTAAAGGCGAAAATTGCAAAGGCTGCACATGTCCCTATCAATGCTGAGCTCGCTATAGTAACTACTAGCAGTCCAAGTCATAATAATACAGAGGCAACAAACTAACTGGATCCTAAAAGTTGGAATCACAAAACGAATATTCTGGCTATTTTTGGAGGATGTTTTAGTATGCTTAAGGTTTAAGAGTGTATCATCAAAATAAGGGTCGTTAGGTAAAAACAAACAACATCATTACACACAATACTCCTGTTCATAACTTGTATTATCTATAACCACTACTGCATGCACATGCCATTAAAAAGGTCATGAAATTGGCCTTAATTTTTTCATACGTTTTAAACAGGGCTTTAACAGGTCACCATTAAAATTCACTCATTAGTTCTTACTATTTAATGGGATTTTCATGACCATAGTTTTAATGCCATACATTAAAAAGCCATGAAATATGTATATTAAAACTCTGGTAAAATATACCTTGTTAAAATGACTTTGATGGCCATGAAAAGCTGTTTAAAATAAACCATTAAAATAAGTTAACAGGCTCCTTAAAACTCCATGAAAATTTTTAATTGGCATGAAATTAACGTGCCATTAATTAGTAAGAACTAATGGGGCCATTAATTCTTTTAATACTCTGTTAATGCCCGTAAATTGTTAAAAAATTGATTAATGGTCTCATTAAATATGCCATATTCAATTTTAATGGGTTCGTAATATTTAATGGTATATCAAATTAAGGGCCATGAAAATTTGCCATAAGAATTAGACATCTTAAGATAATCAACTTCATATTTATTTTGCCGTATTGATTTAAATTACGTATTACTACACGTGTAATAGTATCTATACATATGTACTGTTTTGTGAAATGCTAGAAGAATATTTGTTTCTTCTTTTTTTCTCTCATTATTTTTTAATGTAAACACATGTAACAGCCTCGTACATATTGTCATATTGTATCCTTATTCTGTCATGTGTTCATATGAAATGAGAAAATAAATGGATTTTGTATTGTATTGTTTTGTACTGAGAAAGGTTTACAGGTACCGGTTTAATAGATCACGTGACCATGTGGGTAGTTTTAACTATTCAACATTATAATATTGACCAACATTCTGACCAAGGTTTTATTGGTACAGATATTAGGCATCAGGTGAATTCAAAAAGCAACTGTTGATGACAATGTCAGCGCACAATGGGCAATCACAACCTAGCTCTACTTCAGTACTTTGTGCTCAGGTGAGTGCACTTAAACAGCTAAGAGCAAATGTTTGAGGGACTGCATCACAAGTTCCCCCCTCCCCAATCAAGCGTACCACACTCTTTGATTCATCGGAACGAAGATGCGATTAATCTGCCCATGCCCCAAATGAATTTAAGTTAGACTGTAAGTCTTCACAATCATGTGTACTGTTCACTTCTCTATAAACCTTAGTTTCTACTCAAGGATTGGAAAATTAATTTGAAAATCTAAACTGGTCTGAGCACATTTTATAATGTAAATTCCTTACCCCACCCTTTTTCTTATACAAATGCTAATTATTTGGACAGGAAAAACAAAAAACAGAAAAGTGGCATGCATCAATACATATTTACCTTTACCAAAATAATGTAGACTGATGTTATCAAATAAATTAATATGTTTTCATCCGACTTTCATTGAAATAAATCCGATTTTTTGTAAGAACACAATTTGGCAAACATTTGAAAAACAATGGCGTAACTGCATCAAGGGGAAATAACTTTAATGCAACTAAATATAACATCATGATATATTATAGATAATGTGTGCATAGTATGCATTTACTGTGATTAAAGTCCATTTTAGAACAAAATGGGACTGGAATTATAAGCATTCAATGCCAAAAACCGAAAAAAAAAAATTTGCGAATCACATTTAACAGAATGAAGGATTTAATGGGCACCACATTGCTGTTAAGGGCCATTAAGTTTACTCTTAAATAAAATCGTACAGAACCAGAACATTTAATGGGCATTAAATCAATTTTAAGGGCCATGAATAATCCTGTTAAATTCAAAATATACAGAATTTCAATATTTTTTTAAACTTTTTTAGCTACCAAACTTAATTTTTAATGGCATGATTCATGGTAAAAAATGGGTGTTTTAATGGTATTTTAACATGTAACCCATTAATATTGTGAAACCTGTTAAATAAAGTGATGCAAGAATTAATGGCGTTAATTAACGGGTTTTCCTATTTTAATGGGTATTTTACAGTGTTTTAATCCATGTTTGACAGTATGTGCACCCAGTCGTGTGTTAACACGACTGGATATAGGAAAATGCATCAAAGCGAAGATATGTAGTAGTTCTTTAAAACCGTGTGGCCTTTCATGCAGGCCTTGTCCGCTATTCAGTATATATGTCTGTATATTGACAATTGTTCTGTAGATTAATATACATGTTCAATATGTTGTTCAAAATTCATGTGAAACAACCCGTTCCTTCTAAAATGTGGTGTTGTTTGGTGATTCTTTTTTTTTCAAAAAAAGGTGCTAACCGTTAAAGGTATGAGCAGCTTACTATTTGGACAATGGCTTCTGTATTGCCTTCGGTTTAATACAAGTAATGAGAAAGGTTAACAAAGTATAAATAAAATCGGTAAACTATATTCTTGTTACAAATTTGAGGCAATTTTACAGGACAGTAAGCTACCAAGACGAAATCAGTTTAAGTGATATGCAGTTAAAACATTCCTGCTCATAACATTCACACGTATCAATAACTCGATTGCTGAATTTTTCATCCTTAGTAGTCATGCCTACACTAGCATTTTTGCGAAGGTTGATATATCTCTCTGTGGACTAAAAAGTTTCATTACCATACCAAACTGAAAACCTCTGGCAAAGATCCTATTAGCAATAATCAAATAGCTGTTTTGCTGATAGGCTGCATTTTCAAAAGATTTTTGACTCTGGAACATGGGGGAGATAAGAGTGAGGTTAGGTGCACCATAAACCGGTTTAAGCTCCCCTGTTGTGGTTTGCCGCTGACTGTTCCAAAGCGGAGCCCGATTATGTTCATTTATTTGTGTTGTCATAGTGTGTTTGCTTTGTGCGTGTGTGTTGGTTGTGTGCACATCTGCCTGCTTGATTTGAAGTGGCTTTCCCTGTTGGATACCTGTTTTTTTGTTTTTTTTGCGTCTACTGATAACTCCGAAAATTTTGAACAAATAAGTCATGGTCTTGGAATATACATGTAAGACACTTTTATTATTGCTATTATTTCCTTTTCATCAGCAATGATTCTCTATGAATTCAATGTACTCGCGCGCTTTAGTGATATATTCAACAGGTTATTTCTCCTGCAGTATACCGATGTTAATGTCAGACTGGGCTATGTTTCAGTAACATTCAGAGCTTTAGCAATGGATGACCAAAGACAAAACTGTTTTCTCATACGTATGCACAAATTTCAAGTGTTAAATCTTTACATAAATTTTAGGAATAACAATACAAGTACGTGCGCAGTGTATGTGCATTAAGTATCCAAAATACCCTACGTGTTACTGAGTCAACATTGATCTGACGGTATACCCGCTTGAGTATGAACTCCACGCACACAAAACATGTTCCTGACATTATCAATTCTGAGTTGCCAATGACCTTGCTTTATTAGTTTGTGACTTGCATGGCCTGTGTCCAGTTTTACATATATACATGTCTTTGAGCTATTGATATGACTGTGACCTCTTCGGATGTGTCAGTCACTGATGATAACTATAAACATATACTCATGTAACTCCTAAATATGTGTATATTTGAAATGAATATTAGTTAATTCATTTGTATATTTATTAGTTTATTTGTTTATCTGCTCATTTTACCCTGCATCATACAATTACACATGTAAAAAATGACAATGTAAACGTGCATGAATTCTACTATGAATCTGACCTTCTTGGTTTGTGTCACCCATATATCATACGTTATACAGCGTTCCATTACAAAGATGGAAAACCTTTCAGAGAATACAAGGCTACGCATAAATGTATTTTAGAATTGTTATTATGTCTGATCATGCTATGTTCAACCATATGTTTGCTTCGTTTTGCTTAAAATGTAATGACAATCATAATTAGACTAAATACCTTCGTGTACTGCGTAAATTGGGCACTACAAGTATGTTTAATTTTGCCTTTTTTTCAATCACAATACAATATTGAAATTACCTTTCCGTTTGCTCTGTATATTTGACATACTATCGATTAGTTGTGTAGCTTAAATTTCATTTTGATACTTGCATGGTATATTATATTTTTATTTGATACTTCATTTAGTATTAAATTTCGTGAAACTAAACCTAACTAACGTTATGCAGAATTTTCAAGATTTAAGATTATCTTTTCATAATCTTTTATTCACTATTTGAAATACTTTTTATGCATATTTTTGTTATCTCTGCAAATAAACAATCTGTAAATGTGTTTAATATCATAATATGGCATCGGATGTTTTTTACTAGCTTGAAAAAACTTGTAGTAAATACTTCTGATATGAGATAAAAACAGAACACATTCATGTGTTCTGCGGTATATATTTTGTACAGATATGTAGGTGAAAGTTAGTCATTGGAAATTATATTTTAAGCTTTTAGTATCTGCGTAATATTCTGAGTAAAATGAAAAATAAACACGGTAATGCGTTCTATAAAGGTATGGCCATTTAACACACTATATATTTTACTTTTCATTTCTCAATTAATCTGATATAAAGGCTTAATTTGAAATAATATATGCGTTTTATGACAGGATTCAGGAGGAGCGTGCATACGGATTTTACCATGTACCAGTGATGCTTTTTTACCGAGTCACTCACATACGTTCTGCTTTTCTTTCTATCACTTCTTTTGTTTTAATTTTGCTGCAACGACGAATTTCGTTCGACCCATTATGTCTGTATTTAGATATAGTTGTCATTTCAGTGTAAAATGCCGATTTAAACGGTCAAACCTATTATAAAGGTTTGACCACTTAACGCACTGCGTGTTTTGAATTCATTTCTCATGTAGTTTGTCATAAAAGAAAGTAGAGTAGGTCAGTTACGTGTGTTACACAATCATATCTTTTTTGTCTTAATATGTTATACTTTAAATATTCCAGAAACTCATAGTATATTATTAGTTTTTTTTTCGTTTGTGAATAACTTGATGATATTTACAGTTTACATACCTGGCATATGTACTATAAGCTTTCTCATCGGTGACTGAGGTTCACCATTTTCAGTTTCAGTTTTATTGCGTAGCAACTCCTTAAACCAATCACTTTTGATTATTTCCAACACTGTTTCACTGAAAGATCCAACATAACATATGGTAAATTGCCAAAGGCCGAGATATCTTGACATCATTTTTAGTCATATCGAAGTTATAATTAGGCTTAGGATATCGTTATCAATGATCTACATGCTACGGTCATTTAATGCAATATGTCTTTCCTTAATTAGACCTACATCGAAGGCCTCTATGTCCTCTACAATCCAGTGAATTTATTCTGTGTATTTATTGTTAGTTCCTTTCTATTATGAAAGAAATTATAAAACCTGTGTTAAAAATGTTAAAACCTTTTGAAAATTTAGACAATGTTTTACGAAAGTAAATGTTTAAGAAGAATGATATGAACAACATATAAAACAAGTAGTCAGAAAACAACGTGGTTGCATTTATGGCTAACAGCTTTCTGACACAAGTGGAGTAAAAGTTTGAATCAAATAAATGAAATGTCATTTCTGACCAAAAGTGGCTGAAATATAGATTTCATGCTTAATGACCTTTGTTTCAAAAGTAAGCCTTCGAATTGCTTGGCCTGATAATCTTATCATCATGTAGATTAGGGGCTACGTGAATCAAAATGTGGATTTGTTATGTAAATGCTATGATTTAACAAACTTCTTTAGACCTTTGGGTTTTAAATGTAGACATCGTACATTGTATTAGAAAAAAAAAAACAAATGAATAATGTAACAGAGTATTCAAATTTTACATATAGAAGACGGGTGATGAATCATGCAAAATGTAGTTAAAACAGTTTCACTACAGGACAAGATACTAATTACTTTAAGGATGAGGGTAACTGCCATTATAATATATATAACAAAGTTTTTCTGAAAAATGTAGGAAATGTTCTCTGTGCATTTCGTGATTGGAAGTCACCATGCCCATCTCCTATGATTTGACGTAAAGCAAGAACTTACACCTGGTTTTCATCGATTGCAATGTCCAAGCAATTCCTTCCTTTGCCACTTCTTACAACCACACTACTTTTATTTAAACAGAGATTAACAACTTCAGAATGGCCGTTTGTAGCTGCATAATGAATTGGCGCCATCTATTTATAAACAATATCTTCTTATTCTCATAATCATAGCTGACATACAAATATCACAATCAAGTAAAAGGATATAGCTAGACACTGCGCTTCGAAGCGAAGCTTCGAAGCGAAATATCTCAGTATTGTTTCATTGAAAGTGTGAATTGATATAAAAATAGCAATATATATTGACAAAAAACAAAAAGAGGTGATGTCCTTGAACCAATTTTATTAATCATTTCGTATAAAGATACATAACGTTTACTAAATACTGCATACATGACATTTGACATCAGCGTACGATATTTAAGACCATATGACTTTCAACTGCGTTCTGCACATCCACACATTAGCAAAAACATTTATGCTTAGTTATTGATATACCCTTTATTGGTCTGTGGCCAAATTCTGTAGATGCCCCAAAACAAATTACACATACCCGGTTCATTTTTTTCTGCATACGTTGCTTATTGAATTTAATGTGTTGTTTAATGATTACCAATCAAAACCGGTTAATGAAGGAGTTCCAATCCTGTTGTAAGGACCCCTTTTAGATAATGTCTTGTTTGTATTTTAATATACTTGTTGCGATTTAATCTCCTTTTGGGTCCTTTCAGTTCTGCACATGAACGAAGAAGGTCGTTTGCAAATAAATGCCGGGGTTGTCTTTGCTTCTTACCGAAAGAATCGTCGATTGTTTATACTTGTTGATGTTTAATATATCATTATATGGACGTAATTATTCTATGCGCAGTTAGATATTGTGAGGGAATCTTATATAGTATTTTGAGATTTTTGTTAATTGATTTATATAGCAGAGAAGTAGGCTGACATAAATTTGCTAAACTTTATTATAGTTTGTATTTATTTTACGGATATATCTTTGTAATTACCGAAGGACTTAAACATTAAATTGATTAATAGCTTTTCTGTTACATTTTGCAGTAATATAATGGCTATTTGTTTTGTGTCCTGCTACAATTTAATCCTGGAGTATTGAGATGCTTATTTGTGTGTTACTGGAAGGTATACACTTAAACGAGAGGCAAAAGAGCAAGTCGATATTAGAATGTAATATGAATTATTAAATAATTGTTAATATGTCCTGCAAATTTCTGTAGGTAATTATATGCTTTTCCCAGGGAGGTTTGATATCAAACAATGCATTCCTTTATAATGCAGGGTTGAAATAGACGTGAGTAAACATGCATGCTAGCAGTGTAGCAGACGATTTCTGTAAACAAAGCGGCGAGTTATTCGTGTATTCTTTACACTCTATATACATAATTAATATGTAGTATTAACACGTGGAAGTGTCTATTATTCATGAACCTTGCTTACAAAGAGAGAGTTTAAGCAACATTATCAGACTTTATCTTGCTGAAAAGCATGTTCTTATAAAGTGAAGTAATTATACTTCCATTTCACATATATATTTAACTCTAACAGGTCGGCATGAGCACGTATCATGTAATTAAGTGCGCATGTGGGAGTTAACTAAGTAATACACCACCATTCTTGCAGTATGTTTGTTTTTTAGTCCTGTTGGCTTACAGCCCGTTTAAATGGGTCATTCGTGTTGATGTACTCATAAAATAGACTTGCCCGGTTTATAGGTTGGTCAGGCTTACTGATATGTATTGTATTTTGTCATCGGAATATTTCTATAAAATGTTTCTTCCCCTTCCGTCCATGTTTACAAGCACGTTTGTTTATTTTATGGACTGTATGTATATGGTTTGTATATATAGAATAATATTGATAATAACACACTTTGAATGAATATAAAGCAAGTTGTTTACAGATCATATACTGTTGTTAGCCCCATTGGTAATGTCTGATTGTATCAGCCCGTATTGGCTTAGAAAAAAGGGTGCCAGCATTATCCACTGTATTGGATGGTAACTAGATTTCGAATTTATGATTTACTGCTTAATGATGAACTGATTAAGCCCATCGTTTCTAATAAATGAAAAAGAAAGTTAAGAAAGTTGCTATTACATCCATTGTGTTGGATGGTAACTTTATTGTTTTAATTAATGATTAATGTATATTGACTGTGTTTCGTCCATTTGGCTATGTTCGATCATTTAAAAAACCAAAAAAAAAAAAAAAAAAAAAAAAAAACGGTTGCCCATTATATCCATTGTGTTGGATGGCAACCGCATTTTGAATTTATGATTAATGTATATTGATGAAATGTATTTAGCTCATTTGGCATGTTCGATCATTTCAAAAGAAAAAAAAATAGGTTGCCAATTATATCCATTGTGTTGGATGGTAACCCAATTTTAAATTTATGATTATTGTACTTTGATGAACTGTGTTTAGCCCATTTGGCTATGTTAGATAATTAAAAAAAAAGATAAAAATACGTTGCCGATTATATCCATTGTGTTGGATGGTAACCAGACTTTGAATTTATGATTATTGTACATTGATGAACTGTGTTTATCCTATTTGGCTATGTTCGATAATTTCAAAAATAAATAAATATAAAATAATTAAAAATAAAAAATAGGTTGCCGATTATATCCATTGTGTTGGATGGTAAACAGACTTTGAATTTATGATTATTGTAATTGATGAACTGTGTTTCGCCCATTTGGCTATGTTCGATAATATATAAAAATAAGGTAGGTTGCCGATTATATCGATTGTGTTGGATGGTAAACAGACTTTGAATTTATGATTATTGTAATTGATGAACTGTGTTTCGCCCATTTGGCTATGTTCGATAATATATAAAAATAAGGTAGGTTGCCGATTATATCGATTGTGTTGGATGGTAACCGGATTTTGAACTTATTATTAATGTATATTTATGAACTCTGTTTCGGTCATTTGGCTATGTTTGATCATTTAAAAAAAAAGATAGGTTGCCGATTACATCCATTGTGTTGGATGGTAATCGGATTTTGAATTTATAATTAATGTATTTTGATGAACTGTATTTACCAATTTGGCTATTTTCTATCATAAAAAAATAGAATTGCTCATTATATTCATTGTGTTGGATGGTAATTAGATTTTGAATTCATGCCTAATGTATATTGATGAACTTATTTTAGCCCATTTGTTAAATGATTGACTATTTCAGCCTTATTGGCTGATTGCCCACTATAGACATGGTGTATGCGGGTGACATGATTTCGAATGGATGTGCTGCCAAATTGCAAATTTGTCATATTTTCCTGTCTATCTCAAAGTTTGCTCCGGTCTAGCGGCAAATGGCGAATTCATAGAGTAAACAGTATTGTTACGCTCAGATCACATTAATAACAGTCAAGGTCAGAGATTTTTTGTAAATGATTTGATTTGATTTAATCATATTTTATTGCTAATCTAGAACATGCAATACATAGTACATACATATTTATAACACATTAAAACAAACAAACGTATGATGAAGATGATTTAGGTAAAAAGCAAATGGGTTGGGCCACAAGTTTTACCAACATTAATGACGACCCTCCCCTGAGATAAGTAATGTAACAAAATGATCAGAGTTGTGTTCAAGATAATCACATACTAAGTAAATGTTTTACATGCAATTTTTCATATATACTTTCGGAAAAATAAGAAAAAGAAACAAGAGGGCCATGATGGCCCTATATCGCTCACCTGTTATCATTGCACTTGAGGACAAGAAGGTCCTCAGAAAAAATATCTAAGTCCAAAGGACAGGAACAACAAAGGGAAGAAATTTAACCAAAAAGAAAACAAAATTCTTACAAGGTACAGATATGTCAAAATACACCTAAAAATTGGAGGTACCATCCATGTTGTACCACAGAAAAGTGGTCTCGGTTTTTCACTACAGCCAATAATAAAAAAGTTACTAAAAATAAGCTATTTATAGTAACATAAAAGGGAAGTAATTAAAAAAAGTAATTATTGTAAGTGAACAAAAGAAGGATCTGCCAAATAAATCTGTTGACATGAATGAAATTTCAGATCAGTATCTTCATTAGTTACGGAGATATACCCATTTTAATTTGAAATAAAGGGAGGTAATTTGACATAAAATCAGTCCATAGTTATCTACCCTGATTGGCTCAATCCAACTAATGACAATAATGAAATTTCAAATAAGTCCTATAAGTACTTACATATAAATCTATTTTGATTACTATCAGGGGAGGTAATCAGATCTAAAATAACTCTGGAACCTACAATTGGATCTGATTTGTCATGGAATCCAAGATTTATTGTTGTTGAAGATATTTTGGAAGTTTGTATCAAATAAAACCATAAATGAGGTATCTATATGGCTGCAAAGCCAAAATAGCCAATTCTGGATCTTTAAGGGGCCATAACTCTGGAACCCATGATGTAATCTGGCCAGTTCAAGAAAGGAACCGAGATCTTGTGGTAATACAAGTTGTGTGCAAATTTGGTTAAAATCAAATCAAAAATGAAGTTGCTATTGTGCAGACAAGGTCAAAATAGCTAATTTTGGCCCTTTCAGGGGCCATAACTCTGGAACCCATTAAGAGATCTGGCCGGTTTAAAAAGAATCCAAGATCTTATGGTGACACAAGTTTTGTGCAAGTTTGATTAAATTCAAATCATAACTGAAGCTGCTATAGTGCGACAAGGTCAAAATAGCTAATTCTGGCCCTTTCAGGGGCCATAACTCTAGAACCCATAAAGGAATTTTGCCAGTTGAAGAAAGGTTCCAAGATCTTATGGTGACACAAGTTGTGTGCAAGTTTGGATAAAATAAAATCATAACTGAAGCTGCTATTGTGCAGACAAGGTCAAAATAGCTAATTCTGGCCCTTTCAGGGGCCATAACTCTGGAACCCATAATGGAATTTCGCCAGTTGAAGAAAGGATCCAAGATCTTGTAGTGACACAAGTTGTGTGCAAGTTTTGTTAAAATAAAATCATAAATGAAGCTACTATTGTGCAGACAAGGTCAAAATAGCTAATTCTGGCCCTTTCAGGGGCCATAACTCTGGAACGCATATTGGAATCTGGCCAGTTCAAGAAAGAATCCAAGATCTTATGGTGATACAAGTTGTGTGCCAGTTTGGTAAAAATCAAATTATAAATAAAGCTGCTATTGTGCAGACAAAGTCAAAATAGCTAATTTTGGCCCTTTCAGGGGCCATAACTCTGGAACCCATAATGGGATCTGGCCAGTTCAAGAAAAGAATCGAGATCTTATGATGATACAAGTTGTGTGCAAGTTTGGTTAAAATAAAATTATAAATGAAACTACTATCGTGCAGACAAGAAAGTGTTGACGGACGCACGGACGCACGCACGGACGCACGGACGGACTGACGACAGACGACGGACGAAGGGTGATCACAAAAGCTCACCTTGTCACTATGTGACAGGTGAGCTAAAAAAACAACAAAGATAAGCTTTGAAATGAAACATCTAATTTAATTTTAAAAAAGAGGAAAAAAAATGTATGTTCTGTTCGCTCTCCACGCCCCCGATGCAACTATGTGTATACAACAATATATTTGCTTAATATTCCCTTAACTCTTGTAAATGACAGCTTCACATGACTTAAACCTTAGTCATTGTTAAATCGTCACGTATGCTTTATATAGTTGTGTACTTCACGAAAAATTATAGAGTTGACCTCATCAGTTAAATTATCCCAGCCAAAAAGTAATTTTCAGGTACTTATGGGATGATACTGCCGCGTGTTAACAAACAATTGTCGACGTTGAAGCGCAAAATTTGGACATTTAAAAAAAATAATATTCTGCATCTTCATTAATATATCCGCATTCACAGACTGAATTATCTCATAAGTGGTTTGTGAATAAGTCTGCATTAAGATTGCTGCATTCATTTCGTATACTTGTAGCGTAGTGTACCTGAAGCTTGTCTTAAACACAACACATTACAACAGTTCTAACATTTATTTTCTACGAAGAGCAATGCACAGTAACTTATAAATGTTCAGTCTAATTTCATGAATATAATCAATTTCAATAAGTCTTTTAAAACAGTTCTGTTTACTGATCTATTTAACAACATTTCTTAATTATAAATATATTTCAAACTAGCTCTTAACAAAGCTTATTAAGTTTCAGCTCATGAGAGCGGGAACAAGTCCCTTAGTCCGCCACTTGGGCAGCCTCTCCCTAATCACAGAGTATATTGAGTTTATAAAGTGTTATACAGGAAAACACAGCAGACACAGTATTTCACTTCCTGGTAATTAAACTTGGATATTAACAAATGTTTTACACCCCGAAGCTACTGCAAAGTTGACAAGTATCGATTTTTGAAATGTACAGTTAAAATCTTAATTATCCGAAAGAAATACCAAAATAGAAAATTATAAACCTAGGTATTACATTACATACGTGCGTGATAAATCTGTAGAAATCTCTCTCCGGAAATGAAAAAAGAAGGTACTAAATGCGGTTTGAATTTCTCTTTTAATCTATGCTTGAAGATTGATAAAGAATCAGAGTTGCGTATCTGCCGATCAAGATTGTTCCAAAGATTGATAGATGAAGGTATAACTGAATTTGCATAAATTTGTAGCCGACGTGCCACAGTAGCGTAATCTGCATTGCTTCTTAATTCATAAGAGTTAGTTTCGAATACGGTATCAGGAAATTGTTCTGTAAAATAATTTGGTAACTCTCCACGACTATATTTATAAACCAGTATTAATTTTTGCATTTGTCTTCTGTCTGATAAAGAAACCCAACCTATTTCCTGAAGTAATATTTCAATAGATACGGATCGAGTTAGACCAGTTACAATTCGCGCTGCGTCGTACTGAATTCTATCTAATAAACATTTTTCGTAAATTGTACAGCTGTCCCAGACTATCGAAGCATATTCAATAATAGGTCTTAAGGTGGGTCGATACCTTATTCATCAAATATGACATTCCTTCCGATTTTGATGAAACTTGGTCCAACTATAGCGCTATGGTTCTTTTTTTGTTTTTCAGTCGTCTTGGCAACAATAAATAATCAGTGATGACGTCACGAACGTCGCAACGTAGGGCGCCAAAATGCCCAAAATCCGCCGTAATAGGTCTTCTAAAATATCTAATCAAGATTTAAAATAAGCGAAACTTCACAATATAATACTTTATCTAATTCACATATGGACTAGTGTGTTTTTAAGTGGTATCGCACCACATTACAACGGACATTTATAATTTTATTCAGCAACCCATTTCCTTCTGATATAAAATTTTGACAAAAAATCGGCAAATATACGCAAAAATGACATCTTTAAAAATCTACAGGCCCATTAAAAGTCTGATTTTCAGCACAAGTGATCATTTTGCAAAGGAAATGTCAAATAAAAAAGGGAACTTTACGTTTTCAGTTTTTCACAATATTGTGTTGAAGACAAACTGTCCTTCCGATTTTTGGACTTTTGGACGTAAAACGCAACGTTTTATCGACGTTGCTTATTGTTTGCATCGTTGCGCTTTGGACGTTTGCATTATATCTTAGGTCCATTTCAACTGTATTCATGAGCCAACAACTTAGGGAAATTATTATGCATCATTGACGCACTATCAGCTATCTGGGTTTCACGCAAGAACATTTTCCTTCCTTTTTAACTACAAGTCGCTACTTAACTGACCGCGATACACGGAACCTAATTTTGACATCACCGATCTAAGAAATATGATCTTTCCTTTTATTTATGTTCATTTAATATTTCGGGTTTTTTTTTTTGTCTCGTTCCCGCTGAATTTGCAGTCAGTGTCCTTAATCCCGCCCTTCATTCGCACGTGTATTCTGTCTGGCACGTTGCGCGTATGAGTATCTTAGTAATGGCTGTTTCGCATACGCACCAAAAACTGAACCAGGAAAAAAGAAATAGAATGTAGCTAAATGACATCGAAGCAGGCCGATATGAAAACATGCGTAAATTGAGTTTTTTTTCTTGCATGTAAATCACTTTTCCCTAATATTAGTCGAATTTTTACATGCCGCACGACTACTTAAAACAGGCGTACAGATTCATCGTGCAATTCCACACAAAAATCAATGCTACCTATATCATTATCCAATGCCGACGGAATTGTTATATCGTCATCATCGATATTAAGGTATTTTGATATATTTGTGAATCACTAGCCGATTCGGAAACCTTTTATCCCACAACAAAATGTGTAAATCTCTAAGAAAACCAACAGTATAATATTCCCAGCAGTCATTCTCGTTTACAATTATGTGAAGTCACTAATGTTGCATACAATTATATTTACTACAGAGTTACGCAAATGTTTTCTCTTCTAATACGTGGCTTAACATGTATTTGAACTACATTTTTTCAGTTAAATCGCTTATGCATCACTGCAAAGTTAAACTGTAAAAAATCGCGAGCATCGGTTTCTTTAAAATACCTGCATGCTTATCTGATTTGCAATATGAACTTATCTTCAGTTAGTTTCCAGTCATATTTTTGCCCCTAGATTAATGTAAATAATAGACAGACCTATCATAAATAAGTGCATTTTTGCAGTTAGAAGTATTAATGACAAAGCCAGCATCGTAAAAAGAATTTTTTTAAAAACCTATATTACGCTGAAGTAAAACAGAAATGTGACATGCGAAATATTTCACACCTTTTCCTAAATATAACCAGTCTTGCATTATTTCCATTATAGGTTAAACAGTATGTAGACAAAAATCACAAGATACTTTCACGTTTAGCCATTTAAAGGCACTGGCCTCTAGATTTTCGCTTGAAGTTCAGTCAAGTTTTGACCATTAGAACACGATTTTTTGTTTCTAATCTGTCTTAAACTACCAAATCAAGAGAGTAGTTTTAAAACCTTAAGAATTATAGCAATAATTTTTGATATCTATGTTATTTCTTTTTTGTTGTCGTAGGATCTAGAGGTCAATGCCTTTAAAAGAAGATTACTAAAACATGTACTGCGTGAAATCATTAAAAAAGTTTCTTGTTTAACGTGGGTAGTCGACGAAAGTTCCCACCTGGAGCATCCAGTCTAGGCCGATACTGCTGGAAACAGTACCAATTTAAGCATATCACCCTGCACTGAACACTAGTCGGGATATCAGCCGCGACCGGGAATCGAACCCGGACCACTGGCGTTGTAGTCCAACCTACTAACCACTGCGCCACTGACTCTATTATTTGAAAAACGGATGACTGAATTTCCATAAATAAATCACAAGTCTTGTCGGCGTCAGGGCATGAAGGCATGATACATGTATGTTTAAATGACACAATATGATTCTTCTGATACATGTACCATATTTCAGTAGAAACTGTGCTAGATCACTATATACATTTTCGTACACTGTTCGGAAGATGTAAACGTCAAGCTGGAAACGTAATTGAAATTCGGCTTGAATATGCGTAAATATCGGGTCTTCTTGACAGATAGGGAAGCAGACGTTTCTTCTTTGTATTTTGGCGTGAAAACAGCATGTGCCTTCCATGATGTTCCTTCGGTAATGACCGAATGCTTATAGAAAATTACGTTTTAGTGTTATATTTCTGCGTCAACATTGTGTTGAAGCTTTTATGTTATTGTTAACAAAATGCTCTACAACCAAATAAAAATGCATGCTTAAGAGCTTGAATTTATATCGTGTCTGTTCGTCCGTCACAGGCTCTTATGATTTTTTTATTCGAGAATTTAATATTATATTCATGGTTTCAAAAATAAGAAAGGATGTTAACGTTTAAACACTAACAAGTATGTAATGACGATTGTTTCACTTGTTCTGGTGACTCACTTCTTGAAGTGCTGAGTTGGAAGCTGTAAACGAACATGTTTTACAGGTGAGCTTATAATAAATCAGATGGGTGGGGTTTGGACATTTTTCCATCCTAACGGCAAATTTTCAAAGCGGAATGAAGCAGTTTGGTGACTCTTAGACGTTTTTGTGATGTAGAAAGGGAAAACGGTAAATTCCACAGACCCTCTCCATGTTCGATTTTTGTACATTTAGTAACTGTAGGTGGTGGGAGTTAGTAGAAAATTCATAATTATAGGTAGTGGGGGTGGAGGAAAATCAAAAATCATGGGAAGTGGGGTTGGAGGAAAATAAAAAAGTATGGGTGGTGTTTTTTTTCTTCTTTTTCTATCCAAAATTGCCTTCCGACCCTCCCAAACAATTAATTCTGGAACTGTCCTTATAACATTCACTTACTTTTATCAACTACGCACGTTTACAATTAATTTACCCTTAGTTATATTTGCTTATTATGTGATCTCCTCGTAGAACGAAGAACAAACACGTGTATAGATATCAAATTGCTATGGCGCGCTTTACGTACTTGGCATCTAACGTCAAAACGTTGAGTTGTACGTCCAAAAATCGGAAGGACAGTTTGTCTTCAACACAATATTGTGAAAAACTGAAAACGTAAAGTTCCCTTTTTTATTTGACATTTCATTTGCAAATTGATGACTTGTGCCGAAATTCAGACTTTTAATGGGTCTGTAGATTTTTAAAGATGTCATTTTCACGTATATTTGCCGATTTTTGTCAAAATTTTATATCAGAAGGAAAATGACTTGCTTTATCAAATGATAAATGTCCGTTGTAATATGGTGCGACACCACTTACAAACACGCTAGTCCTAATATAAATTGAATAAAGTTTCAAAATGTACAGTTTCGCTGATTTTAAATCATAATTAGGCATTTTAGAGGACTCAAAACGGCAGTATTTCGACATTTTGGCGCCCTTCGTTGTGACGTTCGTGATGTCATCACTGATAAAGCATTGTTGCCAAGACGACGGAAAAATAGTTTAGAACCATAGCGCTACAGTTGGACCAAGTTTCATCAAAATCGGAGGGAATGCCATATTTGACGAATAAGGTATCGACCCACCTTAAATAAGAAATATATATTTGGTTCAATGTTTTTCGCTTAAGTTTGAATTTCAACATTCTCATTGTTCCTAGAATTTTTGCTGCCGATGCAGTTATACTGGAAATATGATCATGCCATGATCCATTATTGCTAAATGTAACCCCTAAATGTTTATGACTATCAACAAAGGATAAAAGTGTGTCTTGATAGTAAAGCGTCGGTAAAGTGCGATTTTGTTTGGCTAGTGAAAGATACATAACTTAAGTTTTTGCTGGATTAAACTTAATTAGGCATTGTTTTGCCCAACGAGATATGATATTCAAAACTGTATTTATCGTTGTCTCGATGTATTTAATGTCATTAGAACTAACTGCTAAAGAGCTATCGTCGGCAAACAATCTTGTTATACTAGAAAGAGAATCAGCAATATCATTAACGTATATTAAAAAGAAGAGGCCCGAGCACTGAGCCCTGGGGCACGCCGGCATTAATAACTCTTTCATCAGAAAATTCTGATCCCACGAAAACATTTTGCTTCCTACTATCTAAATAACTAGAAATCCAATTTATGATATTGCCAGTCACACCATATTGTTTTAGTTTGTAAATAAGACCCTTATGCCAAACACGATCAAAAGCTTTACTTATATCGCAAAAAACGATACACGTGGCTTTTCCGTCATCAAAAGCTTCACAAATTTGATTATATATATCGATTAACTGATAAACTGTAGAATGACCGGGAATAAATCCTGACTGATTTTTAAATATGAATTTATTTTCATGACAATAGTTATATAAGTATTTGAATATAATGCGTTCAATTACCTTTCAAAGACAGCTAATGAGTGACACAGGTCTGTAGTTAGAGGGAATAGCTTTATCTCCTTTTTTAAATAATAGCATAACGTTTGCAGTTTTCCAACTTTCAGGATACATATTCAATTCTAAAGATCTATTCAATAAAACTGTCAATGGTTTGCAAATAGTTAAACGCGTTTCCTTTAACATTCGATGACTTATTTCATCAGGTCCACTTGCTTTGTTAACAATAAGATTGGAAAGAACATCAACTACATACATCTTGTTCAGTAACTTTTATATCATTTAGTGCTTTATTTGTTTTACTTGTCAGTGGTGGTAATGTAGCTTCTGATTCGTCAATAGTAGAAATAGATACAAAAAAGTCATTTAATGTGTCGGCTTTATCCTTATCTGTGAATTCAAGAGAATCGTTTTGTTTCCGTAATGGTGGTAAGCATTTGCAATTTGAAGAATTTTCTTTGACCAATAATTTAACCAATTTCCAGTATTCTCGCGGGTTCGAGAAATTCACGTCACTAAATGTAATTTCTATATTATTAAAAAATACTTCTTTTGCATGTTTTATCATGTTATTAACCTTGTTTCTAAGAGTTTTATATTCGTTCCAGTCATTAAGTTTCCCTGTAATGGTAGCTTTACGTTTTTGTCTATCGCGCTTTTTTGAAACTTTCCTTATTTCTGAATTGTACCAAGGTCTATCTCGCGGTCGAATTGTAGCTATAGTAGTTGGTATACATGACTTAGCTAAATCTAAAAAAGTATCCGTGAATTTTGTAGTTGATTCATTGATATTTGTTGATTCTAAAAATGACCAGTCAGTTTTACTAATTTTGTCATTCAGTAATTCAAAATTTGCTTTTTTATAATTCCATATTCGTCGTTTGAAGGTAGAGTTAGTCTGATAACTAAATTTGATATATGCAAAAGTTCCAAAATGATCACTTATTGTCTTATCAGTATTATATACACCTGAATGTAAACACTGTAATGACGACGAAATTCCGATAGGATCTAGTAACGTTCGTGAATGGTGACTTATTCTTGTAGGTTCGCTTATTACATTTCTTATATTATTTAACATTAAAATATCTTTAAGTTTGTGGTTGTTTGGATTTAGCTGGTCTTCGTTGATGTCTCCTACCAGGACTATATTATTACACATTTCTACCGCCCTATCAAAACAGATACTGGTGCGATCCCAAATTTCAACAGCTGAATGTGGGGGTCGGTAAAGATTACATATTAAATAAGTCTTAGTTTCGTCTTTTATTTTAAGCCAAATTGATTCCGGTAAAATATTTTCTAAATCATATAATCTTTCTGAATGAATCATTGTCGAAACGTAAATCATAAGTCCACCAGAATTTGCGGTATTGTCTTTCCTATACATTTTGTCAAAACCGTCAAGGCGCAGTGACTCATGTTGAATATCTGTATATAATTTACTTTCTGTAAACATGGTAAAACAAAGTATATCGTAATCTAGAAAATTATCCTTAATAGATCTATAATCAAATTTATTTCTTATACTTCTTATGTTTCGATGAAATATAGACAAGCATGCATCGGTAATGTCCGGTCCAGGATTTTCCTCTATATCTCCTGACAACATAAGTAATAACCTGGCAATTAAAAGAAAATACGCTAACAAAACATGTCAATATACCACGAATGGACATCAACTGTATCTAAACGCGCGCTGCTAATCACTGGTAAGACGGTACAAAAGGAAAGGTAGTAGTTCACTGTACTAAAAATGACTGCATTTATAAACGAGTGATAAAAATGGGTAATTAAGCGAGCAATTTTACAAATCCCGACAAGTACTAGTTGTATAAAACATGACTGAAATTTATATTTCTTGTATAGTCGCTGCCTTCTTACATGAAAAAGTCCGATGGCCGCTCTGTAAGAAACTATGTCATCACCCATTAGGGTAAGTAGTACCTGATGTTAGCACACAGACCGACCACTGAACACATTTCAAAAGAACAAGAGAAATGGAGAACTGAACTTGTGCATTACAATAAAGGCACGGGGAAGCGAACAGTACATAATTGCTAAAATTCCTAGAAGAAGAAAGAGGCATTGACACAAACGAATATCCATTACAAGAAAACTAATTTCTAGATTATACCATAGATTTGATATTTAAGTAGACACAGTAGATTTGGAACTTACATAATACTGGAATGATATATATTTTAAATTTAGTGTCAATGTTTGTTCACTGAAAACTATTAATACAAGTCTTAGAAACGAAGTCGCACATCGATAATATTTTTATAGCCCCCTATTTTAATGAGATTGAAGCTAATCAATTATGACATTAATTCTACCACATTCTATATCTTACTAGAAGAACTTTTCTATATTTTAGAAAAAAATATACACAAAAGAAAACACTGTTAAAGTTATGAAATAATTATAAAATTAAATAAGCTGCAGGCGATTTACAATTAAATCATTCAATCAATGCGAAACAAAAAAATAATCATCTTTGAAGATAATGCAAGTCAAAACATAACACATTCGAATATATAGTTATATATACAGACTACAGACAGGCAGACAGACAGACAGACAGACAGACAATGTTAGATACATTGAGAAATGCATATGAATAAACAGATGAATGCACATCCCAAATAATAATATAAAAAAAAAACAACAACAAACAAATATCTATCAAAAAACTCAACAAAAACACACACACACGAGTTCAACAAGTATACAATATACAAACACATGTATCAGTTAAAAATAACAGCTATACATCTGGTTATATAATACTTACATATAATAGCCCATGTACAGACAGACGGACCAAAGGCTAATCAGAAATTAATACAAATAGTAATACACGGAAAGAGGAGTAAATCCTACAAGCTTTGTATTTATATTTCGACAGTCTTATCTCCCCTTATAAATTTAGTAGTAGGCGATTTGCAAAGTATTCATTCAATCATTGTAAAAGAATATCTTTGACCGGGTCATCTTGTAAATGAAGCAGACTGATATCTAAAATTTCAGTCAAAGGCTCCGGCCAAAAAGATAGATTCATTGCCGTCCTTAATATACATAAGTATCTATAATACCGTGCGCAAAAAATGTTATGACTTTAGTTTTCAAAACCTCTATTAACTTAGCAGTATTACAAGTCTATATTTCTTTATATCCAAATGAATTAGTAGCATTTAAATATTTATAGGGTTGTAACAAAGGGTTTTTGATTACAAAACCAGCGCCCTAGAGTCCAAACTTCTTGTCAAACTTCCGTTAGGCAAACGCCTGCTGTAGCTAATGAGAAAGTGGTGTAGGAAGAGCAGTTAAGCAGAATTGCTGTTCCTTTTAAAGAAATGCCTAGACAGGATGATGGAGCTATTGGGTCATATTAATGCAATATAATTGCGAAATAGCCAAAGTGGGCATCCAATCTGCCTTTCGCCTTTTGATGGTTCATAATTCTGATTTTGAAATTATTAGGCTTCAAATAAGGAGGGGATTATTTTACGGACAAGGCGTTACATGTGAGTATGTAATCTCTTGCTGTCATTGGAAAAAGGTTGCTAATTTATTTCAATAGCTGGTCCGGTACAAGAGGAAATCCGAAAGGCTGTTTCATTACTTGGATAATTATATTTGTTTGGCTCTCTCTAAATCATGGGAATGTATGGCCAATTTGTTCTGTTTAATAGATATATGCAAATACCTTAACATACCCTTAGCTACACAAAAACATATATCAGATTCCAATAATAATGTGTTTAGGGCTAGAATTGCTGCAGATACAAAAGCTCAGAACAGGAAATAAGAAGAAGCCACGCTTCGCGAGCTGCAAGCCTTTAAGGTGATCTTTGAATTTCTGTGGCAGAGCCATTTCCTTTCTAGAATATTAATTAGTGGTTTCTATGATATTATGTGCAGTTTGGTTAAAGTTCACAACATTTTAAATGATATGTGCATCGCCAATAAAATGTTGTGTAAATTGTAAATTTGTTATTGGTAAAACAGACGGATGCTCCTCGCAACTGGCATATTAAAAGAACAAATTAAAGTAGTAGTTACTGACTGGACACATGTAGTTTACTGATATGGAATGATCAAAGGGCAGTATCTTTAACTGAAAACTCATTCAAACGGATATTGCAGAAAATATGCACTCGTCCTCTTGAGAGTGACGCGTCCTATGATTTTTTGCTGAATTCTAGGCAGTGAATGCTAAGAGATACTCCTGATTATGATGACGCTTTAGTTTACTAATGTTGAAAAATCAAAGGGCAAACGATAAGTAAATAGTCATAGATAGCGAAACATGAAGATAATTTTGATACTCCTCTTCACAGTAAAGCTTTCCATGAAGAATAGCTTAATTCCAACTAGTAGAACATTGCCGAGATATACTCAGAACAAGAATTGTACAATAATTCATACAGTTGAACAATCAATGGACAATGAATCGGTATAAAATCGTCCGACCGGATCACGAAGACAATATGCCTCTCTCGTTTGTCTTGATGGTGAACCTTCCTATAACGTATGGCTAAATTCCGACCAGTGGCTGCTGACAAATACTCTGGATAAGAATTATGCTATGGTATAATATTGTTTGAATAATCAAAGGGCAATGACTGGGTGAGAAATCATCCGATCAGGAAACGAAGACAAAATGCGCATCTCCTCTTAATAGTCAAGCTTCCTTTTAAGTTTCACTGAGTTCAACTGGTGGTTGCTACAAAATAATCCGGACAATATTTATACTATAGTATAATACTGTTGAATAATAAAAGGACCAGACCTGGGGTGATTAAAATTGTAATTGTTATGAATTGCAATTAAAGTACATTTCCTAAGTAATTTAATGTAATTTGTAATTGGTTCATTTGTCAGTTAATTTCAGTGCAGTTTTGGGGTGTTATTGGCAATTACATATCAATTACTTTTACATTACGTGACACATGCTTTAATTCAGTTTGCTTAACAAGTAGAATATAAGTTTATTATGAGTGACACTTCTCTTAAACATGTTGCATTAAATAGCTGTGAAAGATATCAATAGAGTATTATGGTAAGTGTTTCATTACCTCTTATGAACAGACTCAGTCAAACCGAGTCTGCAGTTATTCTTCTTGGTTGCAAACTTTGCTTCCAAAATATTTTTTTAATAAATTTATTTAATCCCTTAAAGGTAGCTCCTTTGTTCTGAAATAATTGTTTTATTAGAACCAACTGGTAAACTTTGATAATGTTTGTCACTCTGTTTTTGAAGAAAGTGAACAAATCTGATATGAAATTGTTATTTGCATCATTATACTAACTAAAGCAAAAAAATAAAAAAATAAGTTTAATCAATTTTATATATGGTAAAATATGTCACATAAAATTATACAAACAACATAGCATTTGACATCACAGTTCTTACAAGATGAAAACTATTTCTGTATACATTAATAAAGTATTCTAAAGTTTTAATGACAAAATTATTCTAGAACTGCTCATTAAAGACACTGATTCTGGTATGCCTGGTATGTGGCCTATGGAGATGATAAGGTCTGCGTATTGGCGATAAGGGCCAATACACAGGCCGGGACCATTGGTAGACTTGCTTCTGTTTATCATAATAAGCTACTGTATAGCTACTGTGCAGAAAATAAATTGCAGGTGATATTTCTCACCTTTATAGCAAATCAGTTCTCACCTTTATAACGAGTTTAGAAAGCTTGATTGAATTGGGGCTAAATAAAAAAAGTGATAAGATACAACAGTGTTTTTATCATAATTTAATAAAGTAAGTTTTTTAACAATTATATCTCATTATTGCTGTTTTTTTTATTATCAAAAATATAAAAAATGCATTCAGGCACATAGCTTTCAGAAGAAATAAATTATTGTGTATTTTGAACAATGATATATCTTTATTGCTGGATTTTATTATACATAAAAGAAAGTTTACATTATTTAGACAACACAAGAGGAATTAAGCATTTTAATATATAACATCCTTCTGTCTATATACCTTCTTTATCTATTAAAAATGCATCTGAACGCTTCTTTAATTTCTGATAAAATCCAGCAATTATCTTCTTTTTTTTTTCGTTTTTTTTTATTTTGTTACTTTTGCTAAAAGATCATAATCATTGAATAAACCAACTTGTAATTTCTCTTATTAAGTTTTGAATAATTATTTTATAGTGAGAACTGCTTTGCTATAAGAGTTATAATTTAATTGGCCAGAACATTACTCAACATGACTGAGCAATCAAAATTAGCATCTTATCAATTAAAATAATTTTGTGTACATTCTGAAAAAAAGACTTAAAAAAACAGCATTTCAATTAATAAAATGCAAAACACAGGAAATAACCAATTTATCTGTAGGCAATAAAATTTATGATTCTCTGACAATGATTAGGCTACATGTCAAGTCTACAGGGGTTTAATGGACCCTTATCAGACTGGACCCTTATCAGACTGGACCAGACAGGATCTTATATATTGGGGATTAAAAAGTCTGGTATTTGGGGATGGGGGGGGGGGGGGGGTGTGGGGGGTCACTTATATAGGAGATTTTCTTTGCCTTTAATGCTTTACAACTTATTTCTATTGAGGTTCTTTTGATAACATGCAGTGTCAAGGATGAAAACTTTCAATATACATTTTAAAAAGTAAATGATTAAATACTTAACTATACTAGCTAAATCTGAAACATACCGCAGAACCATGGTCATATAAACTTCAGAGAAATTCAAACAGAAAGTAAGAAAAAAGTCACATTTAGGAGTTACAAAAAGTTTGACCTCCCACAAACCCCATTCCACACTGCACACATCTTTGAAGATATTGACGATATATTCTGGGCCCGTGAGTATATGCTCAAAGAAGTAATTAATGAACATGCCCCCCCCCCCTTAAAGACAAAAAATACCCAGACGAACCCCACCCCCCACCCTACATGAACTCAAAATATCGTTAAATTATCTATAAAACTAGAAGTGCCAAAAACACATATACAAAGAATAGATCCTATCTTAACTGGCAAGAATAAACCCGCCAAAGAAATTAAAAAAACAAAACTCGAAAGAGAATCCATATCAGTCTATTTTAAGGAAAGGTGCGATGGCGGGCCAAAATCAAAAAAATTCTGGCCAACCATCAAACCCTTCCTTTCTCAAAAGTCCACAAAAAAGTCTGATAATCCAATTATTCTTTAAATTAAAGAAAATAACACTTTAATATCAGATCACAATATAATATCAGAAAAATTAAAATCTTTTTTATATAAATATTGCACAAAACAAAGCGATAAATAACAAAACCCCGGTAGATAAAGAGCACCCTAGTATCAAGGCCATCTCAAACAACTGTAAGAATGAGCGTTTTAATTTCAATCATATAACAGAAAATAAAGTGAGAAATTGCATAAAAAAACTCGACTGTAAGAAGGCCACCGGTGTGGATATCATACCACCTAAAATCATTAAAGCAAGTCAAAACAGCTTTGTAAACCCAATTAAGGAAATAGCAAACGCTATGACAGAAAAAAGCCCGCCCGCTTAGCTCAGTAGGTAAGAGCGTTGGTCTACGGATCTCGGGGTCGCGAGTTCGATCCTCGGGCGGGGCGTATGTTCTACGTGACTATTTGATAAACGACATTGTGTCTGAAATCATTACTCCTCCACCTCTGATTCATGTGGGGAAGTTGGCAGTTACTTGCGGAGAACAGGTTTGTGCTGGTACAGAATCTAGGAATACTGGTTAGGTTAACTGCCCGCCGTTACATGACTGAAATACTGTTGAAAAACGGCGTTAAACCCAAAACAAACAAACAATGACAGATAAAGGTCAATTCCCATCCAAACTTAAACAAGCCCAGGTTACACCCATATCCTTTCCACAGCCTTAACGTACTAAAACGTATTAGCGTCTGATGGCCCTTTCACGCTTCCGTAGGAACAACATTTATTACACGAAATTTATTTTGAAAATATTTTTGAAATGTCTAGGTCTGCAGCTCTCAAGTACGGTTATATCTTACATCTGAGACATATAATGACACTCTCAGACAACATCAAAAATGACATTTTGAGCGATTTAATGAAGTTTCAAAATGATCAATGTACCCTTGGTCTGTTACGGACCCCTGTGGGATTTGTGTTTATCAAGAGCTCAAATATGTTTTCATAGATTAAAAGCTGACATGCTGTATTAAGGCCCAGGTAAATTCAATTCGTAATAAAATGCTGAAAATTGGCTCCCCAATAGCATAAAAAAAAGTCCACGCGCATACATTTAGACGGAGTGACCCCTGCGCGCGACCCCTGATTATCTACGAATCAAGATGCAATTTTCGTTTTCAAGTTTAACATTTCTACTTTCATTTTATTTACTTCCGGAAATAGCTGAAAGTCGAGTGACGTCATTTACTGTGTTGTCAAAAACATACATATGCCTGGCGAGACTGCATAAAGATGTGCTGGCCGTCCTAAGGTTATATTAAAAAGATAATCCATTCATTGAAAAAAATTACAGGCCAGTTAGCATCTTACCCACAATGTCTAAAATATAGGAAAGAATCATGAGTGATCAGTAAACTGACTTTTTTGAAAATATCTTCCATCCATATCTATCTGCTTTTACATAGGTCAACTCTTTACAATTATGCAGATGACAGTACCCTTTCTTTCCAACACAAGAATCTGGATGTATTCAAAGAAACTCTAGAATCTGAAAGTCAAATCCTTATTGATTGGTTCGGTATAAACCAAATGCAAGCTAATCCAGAAAAATTCCAGTCCATTTGCATAGGAAATATAACTAATAAAGCAGTCAAATCCTTCAACACAGGTCAAATGAAATAATATATGAAGACGAGGTTAAACTACTAGGAGTCAATCTTGATTTCCAGCTAAATTTTGACTCCCAGGTAACCAATCTCTGCCGAAAGGCCGCCAAACAACTTAACGTCTTACAGAGACTGAGCAAATTTCTCAATGAAAATACAAGACTACCGTATTTTCCGGACAATAGGCCGCTGCACCGTATTGTCCGCAGCCATATATTTTAACTATTTCAGAATTTCGGTAATTATTTTTAAATCTTTTGTTAGATCAAATTTTAACTACTGTCCTCTCATTTGACACTTTTGTAAAAAAAACTAGCACTGAGAAACTTGAAAAAATACAGTTTAGAGCCCTTAAGATTGTCTATAATGAATTTATCTCTTTAGAAACTCTCTTAAACAAAGTAAAACTAAAAACATTACATCTAAACAGACTACGAACCATTGCCATCGGAACTTTTAAATGTATACATCATCTTTCGCCTAAATATCTACAAAATATTGTAAAATTAAAATCTTCTAATTATTATTTCAGGTATGGAAATGTTCTAGAAGTGCCACAAGTAAGGACAACAAGGTATGAAAGAAACTCATTTAGGTTTGAGGCCGTTACATGTACGTTGTGGAACAGTCTTCCAAATGACATGAGAACCATAGATAGGTACAAAGACTTTGTCAGGCTGGTCCGCACCTGGACTGGCCCCAAATGTAAATGTGCCATGTGTCAGTGAGTGTTTGCTGTATGTTTGCTTGTTGTATGTGCTGTTGTCCTGCTTGCTTTGTTTTTTTGCTTGCTTTTTTTTCTCTCTCTATCATGCCTTATCTTAATGCATATTTTGTTTTGTGTTTTTTAGTTCGTATCCTTTGTTCAAACTATGTTTCATTTTTTATTTCTCTGCTTGTTTTAAAAATACTGCCGTTATCACAAATTATGTAAACATGACTCACTACTGGATGCACATCAAATTAAAAGCATCATGAAATTGGCCTTAATTTTTTCAAACGTTTTAACAGAGTTTTAAGAGGTAACCATTAAAATTCACCCATAACTTCTTACTATTTAATGGGATTTTCATGACCATAGTTTTAATGCCATACATTAAAATGACTTTGATGGCCATGAAAAGCTGCTGAAAATAAAACATTAAAATAAGTGAACAGGCTCCTTAACACTCCATGAAAAATTTTAATTGGCATGAAATTAATGTGGTATTAAAAAGAACCCCTTAATTTCACCTTAATAAGTAAGAACTAATGGGGCCGTTCATTTTTTAATACTCTGTTAATGACCGCTAATTGTTAAAAATTGATTGATGGTCTCATTAAATATGTCAGATTCAATTTCAATGGGTTCATAATATTTTAATTGTACATGTATATCAAATTAAGGGCCTTCATGTAGATGGACAGGAGTACCATTAGCTGATAGGAAATGTGGCCTATGTGGACTAAATGAAATTGGAGATGAATACCATTATTTACTCTGTTGCCCTTCTTTTAAAGAGCATAGAAACTTTTTATTAAACAATATTATTACCAGAACACAAATACTATCAAATTCTCCCAACTTTTGAATAGTGAAAATAAAAATGAACTTCTTAGACTATGTAAATTTTTGGATATTATTATGAAAACTATGAAAAATAATGCTTAAATAAAAAACACTGTAATGTAATAATGGTAGCTACAGATATCCATAAATGATTGCTTATTATAATTATATACATTGCTATTAAGACTATGTTAGTATGCCGGACCACCATTTTAAAACATTCAAGAAATAATTGTTCAGCCCAAGTACGAATTGATACAGATAATATTAAGGCTATTGAATTATTCATCATTTTAACATTTTTCAAGTTGCCACAATTAAACATTATAATAGCTAAATGCATACTTTTTTACACTGCTCCAGTTTTATGTGAAAATGTTATAGTTTTAAAATACTTTTTGCAAGAATATTTCAATAAATTTAGCTTACTTACATTATATCAATAATATATTGCTATATGTTAGTACATTACAATTATTATTGTGTTAACTAGTGCTTTAATTATCCTTTTATAAGTTGTGTCCATTTACACCTTTATGTTGTGTTTTGTTTACCATACTTACACTAAATATACTGTGCTAAGTTATTTTGTTCTTTATTTTGTTCTTTGTTTTTTGTTTTTTGTTCTTTTTTGTAGTTGTTGTTGTTTTTAACATTAACAGATCTATGTATGATTCATTATAATGCTATGTTTATCTACCACAGTCATACTAGAATTATTATTATGCTAATTAATATATATTAGAATCATTATAATCTATGTTTGATAGATCTAATCACACTTATATATGAATTATTACCATGCTATATCTATTTAGAGTGTAAATGCTTCAATAATTATTATGCTATACAGTATTAGTCTTGAGACCTCTGCATTTATGCTAAAAGTCATTACTAACAATATAAATGCTATAAACAACATGTTTAAAACACATGGCTTACAACAACCCACATAAATATATATGGCATAATATTACTTTAGTATTTATGCTGCAAGTTGTTTTAATTTCAATTATTTGTATATAAAGTTTAAGCACCGAGGGAACACAGATACTGACCTATTATATATTTAATATGTACAAACAGTTTGCACTGGTATTGCTCTTATTTTTCGTTTCGTTTAAGAGCTGTTACATTTACAGACAAGCACTCTATAACTACTTAGTACTGTACTCCCATAAAATATGCTCTTTAAACTACTAAGAGCATATTGAATAATATGGCACTGTACTTGACAACCAACTATGCTGCACAGGGTATCACCTTACATTATTAATGGCAATTTTCACAAATAAATCGGATGTCCATGAAAATGCACACAGCCGAAGTACAAATCTGCACCATTGGTTACCAACTTATTTAAATCATATGTACCATATTGTAAATATGTTAGTTAAACATTTTTACCATGAAAGTCTAAAATACTCACAACTTAGCCACTAGTCATTCATGACTCTTGTCTCAGCAGTACACTTTAAATCCATTTCAAGAATAAGAATACATTACAACTGTACACTATTCACTACTACATAGAATATGATGCACTTACGAAGAATATTACTTCCACTTTTTTTTTTGTTGCAATTTTCTTTTTAAAAAATCATATTACTGTACTCTTAAAAAGCCTATATCATTAAATTCTTCCTAAAGAACGTAGTAAGATCATTCTAGCCGTTTATCTCTTTAATTCCCCACATGTAATCCCGTTATGAATAAATGGTTATCCCGTGACGAATATAAACGGTCAAGAAAGCACATGTGTTTACTTCAATACACTCGATGACACGCTTCTCTGAATGACATAATCTGACCTATTTTTAACCTTGTAATTATGTTTGAATATCTATAAATAGTTTCCTCAATTAGAACAATGTCAATGTGTTGCCCTCATATTTGCGTGACTATATGTAATGTTTTTTTGTGAAATCTTGGATTTATCTCATTTGTATTTTGTATGTTTACAAACTGAGAATTTATTGAATAAACTTGATGAATTGCCATCAGAATTAGACATCTTAAGATAATTAACTTCATATTAATATTTGCCGTATTGATTTGAACTACGTATTACTACACATGCAATAGTATCTATACATATGTACTGTTTTGTAAAATGCTAGAAGCATATTTGTTTCTTCTTTTATCTCTTATTATTTTGTTATGTAAACACATGTAACAGCCTCGTACAAATACTTGTTATATTGTATCCTTATTCTGTTATATATTCATATGAAATGAGAAAATAAATGGATATTGTATTGTATTGAGTTGTACTGAGAAGGGTTTACAGGTACCGGTTTAATAGATCAAGTGACCATGTGGATAGTATACATTATAATACAATTGAAAATGGAAGAACAACTTCAAACTGGTTTTTAATTTATTTCCAACTAGTTTCGGCTTTCAATGCCTTCATCAGGGGTATAATGTTTACAAGCAATAACGTTGATGACGTCATGTGGAACAAACTTGAACATTTATAATGCTTATAACTGTATTTTATATATCAAAAGTAGTCTATAGAATTGACTGATCATACAGAGAAAAATGTAAGAAATGTAAAACATAAAGATTAAAAATCTTAAATTAATTATTAGTATAAATATTTTGAGTTCATTCCATTTGGATAAACTGTGTCTAACTCATGCATCCAGTAAGTCTCCCTCAGAAGACGTTTCCAATCACCATTTATGTGTTCTATGGGCATGAATGAAAAGTCATCAATTGTGTGAAGGTTGGAATTAAAATGTTCAGAAACATTAGTCAAAGATTCGGGATAATGGTTTATATCAAAACGATGACTATTCATGCGTTTAGAGCACATCTGGTTGGTCTGTCCAACATACTGAAAATTACACCTTTTACATGTGATAACATAAATTACATTTTTGGAACTGCATGAAAGACTCTTTCTTATACTGTAGTTTTTCAAAGTTGCAGAAGATGTAAAAAAATTAGATTCATTTATAGTTGAACAATGTGAGCAGCGAGCTCTATTACATTTAGAAATTTGACCATACCTACTAGGTCTTGTAAAAGAAGAATGAACCAGAATATCATTTAAACTAGTAGGTCTCTTTTAAGCAACAATAGGCTTGAATTTAGAAAGGTACTGAACACTCTGCCTATTAGAAAGTTGTAATAAATTCCAGTACTTATTCAAAACCTCCCCATGTTAGGTAGAGATGGATTGTATGTACATACAAAAGGAATTATGTTATTAGAAGTGCCATCTGTTTTACTACTAATTAGTGCATCATCCATAGACATTGACTTTATTTTATCAAAACACTTATCAATTATCGACATGGGATACTTTCTTTTGATAAAAAAAGTTTTTAATTTCTCCAGTTCCTGTACAAAAGAATTATCATCTGAGGTAAGACGTCTGTAACGCTTTGCCTGACTTAGAGGAATACTCCTTTTACAAGACATAGGATGAGAAGAAGAAAATTCTACATACTGGTGGCTATTAGTTTGTTTTTCGTGAACTTTTGTACAAATAATACCGCCATCATTCTTATATATCTCAACATCCAAAAAGGTTACTGTTTCCCTAGAGATGCTACTGGTAAACTTTGTGCTCGGATGATAACTATTTAAATTTTCTATAAACGACTGAAGCTTATCAAAACTGTGCTCCCAGATAAAGAAAAAATCATCCAAAAATCTAAACCATATGAGAGGTTTATATTGACAAGTTTGTAAAAAATCTGATTCAAGCTTGCCCATAAAAACTGAAGCATAACTTGGAGCCATTTTCGTACCCATAGCAGTACCATGAATTTGCAGAAAGTTTTCTCCATCAAACTGAAAATGATTTTTTGTTAAAACCAAATTTATTAAGTAAGTCACAAATAGATTCAATAGAAAGCTTGCTTTTGGTATTACCATTCTGTTGCAAGAAAAATTTACAAGCGTCAATACCATCTGCATGAGGAATATTGCTGTAAAGTGAACTTACATCAAGAGTTACTAAAAAAGCATTGTCCTTTAACTTCGGGACTGCTTTGAGTTTAGTAATAAAGTCTGCAGAGTCCCTAATGTAAGAAGGTAAATTTTCCATGTGAGGTTTTAAAATTCCATCAAGATATGCAGAAATATTTTCAGTTATTGAGTTACAACCTGATACAATAGGTCTGCCCGGAAAACCTAATGGCAATTCATTATTATGTTCTTTGTGAATTTTGGGAAGAACATAAAATTGTGGAGTTCTTACATTGTACGGCACTCTTAATAGTTCTTCATCATTACAATCTATTGAATTCAAAGTGCTTAATATCACAAATATCTTATGTAGGGTAACATTTTGGCAAAGTTTCATTAAGCCTTGGTCAAGGCTGTGACCAATAGAGTGTTGAGTACACATGATGGACCACGGACACAGGGTGATCAAATATATATAATAGTATACATTATAATATTGACAAACATTCTGACCAAGTTTTTATTGGTACAGATATTAGGCATCAGGTGCATTAAAAAACAACTGTTGATGACAATGTCAGCGCACAATGGGCAATCACAATTTAGCTCTACTTCGGTACATTGTGCTCACGTGCATGCACTTAAACAGCTAAGAGCAAATGTTTGAGGGATTGCATTATGTGTACTGTTCACTTCTCTATAAACCTTAGTTTCTATTCAAGGATTTGAAAATTTGAAAATCTAAAGTAGTCTGAACACATTTTATAATGTAAAATACTTATCCCACCCATTGCTTTTTATATACAAATGCTGATTATTTGACAAGGAAAACAAAAATCAGAAAAAGTGGCATGCATCAATACGTATTTATCCTTACCAAAATATTGTAGATTGATGTTATCAAATAAATTAATACGTTTCCATCCGACTTGAAATAAATTCGATTTTTGTAAGAACACAATTTGGCAAACATTTGAAAAAATGGCGTAACTGCATCAAAGGGATATAACTTTAATGAAACTAAATATAACATCATAATATATTATAGACGATGTGTGCGTAGTATGCATTTATTGTGATTAAAGTCCATTTTAGAACAATATGAGCCTGGAATCCTACGCATTCAATAGGAGAGCAAGCTAAAAACCAAAAAGAGAATATATACGAATCACATTTTACAGAATGTACGATTTAATGGGCATAACATTGCTGTTAAGGGCTATTATGTTTACTCTTAAATAAAATCGTACACAACCTGAACATTTAATGGGCATTAAATCAAATTTAAGGGCCATGAATAATCCTGTTAAATTTAAAATATACAGAATTTCACTATTTTTTCAAAGCCATTACCTCTTTTAGCTACCAAACTAAATTTTTAGTGGCATGATTCATGGTCAAAATGAGTGTTTTAATGGTATTTTTACATGTAACCAATTAATATTGTGAAATGTGTTAAATAAAGTGATGCAAGAATTAATGGGGTTAATTAACGGGTTTTCCTATTTTAATGGATATTTTACAGGGTTTTAAACCATGTTTAATTGTATGTGCATCCAGTAGTGACTCTGTGAGAAAGTTGCTGATCAGTTCTTCTCAAATCTGATTTGAGGAGATATCTGTTCTTAATTTCATCTTATTTGTTACACGTTTGTGTTAGTTTTACTGAATCAGTTTTTATAGTTATGGCAGATTTTAGGACTACGTCAAGATCAGCAGCTTTCCCATAGGTTTAACTTTTTTGTCTTTTTTTTCTTTTTTTAGTTTAGTTTCCCTAGTATTAGTAAGCATGTGCTTTTAAATACCTATTATTAATAATGTGCTACTCTTTTAGTTTGTCTTAGTTTAGTTAATTTTATGTAAATATGGACTGTACGTTGTTGTTTTGTTTTAAGTTTTAACTTCTTTGCTTCTTTTTTCCTCGTCTGGTGTAGCTTCAGCGCGTGTGGAGTAGCCGTACCACTTGCGTAGCCAGTCGAGGTAAAAATGATTTGAAGGTGACATAGGGTAGATGACAGATATGGGTGTGGTGAAGTGAATGACCCCTCCAGGCCCTTTTCCCAAATCTACACCTTTCTTTCGGTAGTTTTCTGGGACACATACTTTGATAAGGTTTTTGTCTTACACTTGCCACAATACCCATATTTCATCTACTTATTTGTAATTAACAGAATTTCTACTTTGCTTATTTATTTTGTATCTCTTTTCAGCATGTATGAATAAACTGAATTTTGCTTTGAAGGGGAGTGACAAAGTCAGTAATGTATATGTACTGTTACAGAGTTACTTCCCATGCTCTTTTATGACTGTGCTTTTAATTTACAGCTGTTTTATTTTTTTTCATTTTATTTTGTTATTGCTATATTATTTGTTTTTTGGGAAATGGCTTTAAGCTAATGTTAATTGTTTCATTCATATCCGATGTTAAATAAAGCTTCTTGTATCTTGTATCTTGTATGTGTTTGGTCCTAGACATCTCTATAAAGGCTTGCATAAAGTACGAAGCATGAACCGTTGCAAAATACAATCTGAAAAAAATCTCTACCATTTTCATTGTCAGTCAATATCCAATGTATATGAACGATTTTGATAAAGTATGTTAAGGATATCTTTAGAAAGATAACTTTTCGGAATCAAGGCTGAAAATCTTATATACATAAAGTTTGATTAAAATAATGTCATAATAAAACTATTTACAGTATAAACGTTATGAACTCATGGGTGGTGTGAATTTAAGGCATATTGCAACAGAATGTTTTGCAACCTGTTTTAACTTGAAATGACATACATTGATAAATTCAAATAAAAATAAAGCAAGTTGTTGTATAACCGTTAAACTCATACAATCAATGAACATTTAAAGTAATATATTTGTACGGTAATATAGATATTCACAAATATCTTATGTAGGGTAACATTTTGGCAAAGTTTCATTAAGCCTTGGTCAAGGCTGTGACCAATAGAGTGTTGAGTACACATGATGGACCACGGACACAGGGTGATCAAAATAGCTCACCTTTGGGAAATCTGACATAGATGTTATAGAGGTAAAACTTTGTATAAGTTTTGTTTTCTTCTGAGTGACTGGGTAAACATCGGCAATTTTTATTATAAGACGCCATCGAACAAGAATGATGTCAACATTGTATAACATTTGCCCGTGAAAAGTGAAAACGTAAAGAATAAAACATGAACTCAACAAAAATAAAAACTGACAGGTAAGTCAGGGCAATATTAGCATGTCAACTTCATTTTGATGGATACCAAGCTTCATTTGAAACTACAGAAGATACAGATGTTACTGTAATGTGGTTATTTTAAGGTACAACCTTGTGTTACTACGCTTTTGAATAAACAACTTTATATATAATTTGATTTCTTCTGATATGTTTTGAATTAAAATGTTTTTGGATACAAAAATATTTTGTACCAAGACACGGTGTAATTTATTTGTGAATATTGATTTATATACAATACAAGTATACAGCCCGTGGTAACGGTTATTCTACAATTTTTTATATTATAATTTGATTATTTCAAGGTAAAACGATTTGTTGATCCGTCTCTGAGTAATACATATTTAAAAACAGTAGATGCAGAATGCAATTATGAATGTTTATATGCGCCTAACAGTATTCACACAACCCTGTGAATATTACGGTTATACCCTAACCCTTTTATCGCTATTTGATTTTCTTCAAAATATGTTGTTTTATATTACTGCTATGTGTTACTACGTGCCTAAATACCCGGATATTGGTTTCAAACAGATACAGAACTCATTTTTATATGATATGATACATCATTTACTTATATAAGTCTTAAGAAGAATGGCCACACCTTGAAAATCATTTTTCGAAACCTTCAGTCAACGATGAATTCATAAAATTTGTATCTCTTCACTAAGAAATTGAAAAATTATACTCAAACAACTTATAAAGAATACTTGTATTAGTTTAAATAAAAGTCACATTCTTATCAAAATATATTAATCTTTTTTAGTGTGTACCTTGAGATTGTATGCAAAGCGTTTCTATTATAAAATCCATTCCCTAAATAGTGTGACATTATGTGTACTCACCCACCAATAACAGCCCTTGAATTTTAGATGTTCATATTAATTCCTCATAATAATATTCTATTTGAGTGAGGTGTACAGAACATTTTTAAAGTTTTATAAAGGAAGACAATCATTTTTCATAAGAATTTTCATGATTTTCGAAATACTGTAATATAATTTAATTTCGTGGACATAAAATTTCATGGTTTTAGTCAAAACGGTAATTTCGTGGGGATATGAATTCGTGGATTTCAACTTTTGAACATAAAATGAATTGAAATTTTACATGTTCGTTGGCATTTAATTTATGGATTGACTCAACCACGAAATCCACGAAAATTAGCTCCCACGAATATTAATGATTTCACAGTATAGTACTTTAAGGCGCATCCCAGAGTTGCCACGCATCTGAACATTAAAATGTTTATGCCAGTAAATGCACGAATTATTTTGAAAAAAAATATGCATCGCAATGGTATAATTACGCTTTAAATAAACATCGCCCGTTTGATAATAACGGCCACATGCTGAACCGCATATTTCTCAGTCAAAAACACCGATTATAATTCGACCTTCCCCGCCCCCCCCCCCCCCCCCCCCACCCCCCACACACCACCACACACAAATGTATCAGCTCATCATAAAACAATATTCCAATCTAATGCAACATATAACATTTTTTTGTAATCCGAAGGATGCTATGTTGCCACACATAGAAATACTCAAAACAGTTTATGCGGAATAATTGTTTTCTTTAAATGAAATAATTGCATTATTATTATTATTATAATTAATTTTTGCAAAATGTTGGTACACTTCTATTTTAGTATGCACCAGTGCGACGGTATTATGTTACGCATCTGTGTAGAAATTAATGTAAATATATGCAGAAATCATTCGGAATCACTAGATGCATTACATATGTACCGTATTTTCCGGACAATAGGCCACTGCACCGTATTGGCCGCAGCCATATATTTTAACTATTTCAGAAATAAAATTTAACGTATAGGCCGCTCCGGCCTATACACCACAATGCAGAAATCATTCGGAATCACTAGATGCATTAAATATGTACAGGTATATTATATGTACTAAAAATCACGCCGTTCGCGATGTTATAATTAAACCATACTAATAAATCGGGTGATCCAAGTGTGTTTTACCCATCACTGTCCGCTACACTATATAAGTGAAATATATAAGCTGAAACATTTAAAACTATTAAATAAGAAAGACTGAATTATAGTTTATATAAATAAATCCGATTTTTTTTACAAAATATCAAAATATGTTACTTTAATGTACATCCCCGAGTTGTTAGCACCTGAATATTCAAATATTTTATGCCAGTAAATGCAGGAATCATTCTTGAATAATTTCATTTGTCAGGTTGGCATAATCAACAAAATACAATCTGCTTTTGGCCATTTGCAAATAATAAGAAAGAAATATGGCAAAGGCAAGAAGCACAGCAATTCATTTCCCATAGAAAACATACATAGATAATTCAGTTTAAGAAATATCATTACTTCCAGATTATTAAAACTTTTCTTTAATACACCGTGTCAGAGTATACAATCTTTTTTAAACTATTAAACTTAGGCGATGACATAGGATTCAAGTATTGTCTTTCAATTTGCGAGTATTTAGTAAAGCCTACAGTAATAAAATGATATTCAGTGTCTATGACATTTGCATTAAACATTTTATATAATTTATCAGTTCTATCAAACAACCTAAATCTACTCATTTCAATTTCTAAGCTATGTCAGCTTAATCTTAAGCGAGACAAATCTGTATGAAGTGAATCATTTTTAATTGTAGCAAGGTTTGTAACCGAATGTACTTTTTAATGTCTTGTAACAGTCTAATTTAGAGCTGTTTTTGAGTGATCCATTTTAGTTCTGAATAAATTTATCTCTTAATCTTCATTTAATCATTAAAAAATAGTTAAAATCTTTATTAAAATTATTCAAAAGATGTAAAAACCTAAGATGGTCAATAATGGAATTAATATAACAGAAAGGGTGCAACCATTGTGTCAAACATCTTCAGTATTTTTTACGCTCATATTTACACGATCAAATAATGAAAGAAGAGTGTGAACAGTCTTCAATGCTTGGTCAGACAAAATTTTAACAGACCCCTACAGATAACCAGTATAAGAAAAAAAAATAGGTAAGGGTAGATTTCTCGGAAGCACAGAGCACCAAAAGCACAGACCCAGAGCCACGCAATTTACATAGTAGGCCCACAACAAAAAGAAGCTGTAATGGAAAAATATTTCAGACGGGTTGCTTCAAACATCCGACAAGTACATATTAAATTATGCTAAATATTGATGGAGGGAAGGAAACGGCAAGCGGAAAAATGGGGTCGAGAGGGGAGGGGAGGAATCCGAAGGGGATTTTAACACCTAATAATAAAAAAATGATTCTTACCCTTTCATCTATAGCACGATGTAACTGCCTCTGAAATATACAAATTTTCGTTTTATTTACATCAATTTTAAGTCTCGATTTTAAAGCGTACTCGTACATGTTATTGATCTGTGCTTGAAGAGTATTTGAATCTGTTATAATGTATAATACTGATACATATACGTCTTACGTTACGTGATAATCACGGTCACACCTTTAACCGTGTAATTCTCAAGCTGCCGCGTAATTATCATACGCGTTAATGTGACCTCTTGTGTGATAATCACACGACACGATCATAAATTGATTTAAGAATTGTTTTGATGAAAAGTCTATCATGTACATATTTCGTGGCCGAAAAGAACATGTAGAAAGGACATTATATGACGAGTAAATCAAACAACAATATAGGATAATTGTGTGTTTAATTTTAAGATATCGAATTATCTTTCTCCAAAAGAACAGCATATACAATGTTTCCATCAGTGGTGTAGCTGATTTTCAGGAATGATGTGAAAGAAATTTCGCAAACTTTCGTTTCTTTTCTTTTTTTATATCTTTAACGTTTCTATTTGATGTCTTTCAATGTTGCATTACTTACTGAACGAAACAGCTCATTCGTCATTTGCTACTTTGTCTATGTAGACTCACTTTCATTTTAATTAAGCTTACATCCAGACTAAAACAAACATGACAACATACGCAGCACAAAAAACAAGACAGAGAGAAAACCAGTTGAGAATAGGGAGACCGACTTGGAACGGCCAGTAACCTATATAAAGAAAACGAAGAATGAAAAAACGGCTGGCTTTTTATAGGGACTTCCATGTCTGAATATAATGTTTTGACTGATGCCCATTATTGGACGTAATCACATTTTTTTCTGATTTGCATTTCCACAGGTATTTGTTATACAATTCTTGTTCTTTGACGTCTTATAACAAATCAAAGGCCTGAAGGGCCTGAGAGTCGGCTAATGATTTATGTACTGGTAGTATAGTCTTCCAGTTTTAGTTTTTAGTTTTTTCCCCCAACTAAACAGAGATTTTGTTACAATAAATGAAATGAACATTCAGTCGATGCCTAGTAAAACTTTGATTGACATTATACAAGTATTTAAACCCAATATATTTCTCTAAAATTGAAGAGTTATTCGCAGAAATAATCAAAGCCTTGAGATGTCTGGTGGTTGCGGGTTTTGCAAGAGTTATTTTCATTTTAAATGCCAATCTATAAATATACATGTATAAGAAACAAATACTAATGTGCCTCATACCTAAGATAAACTCTGCCTGACATTACATGAACAGCACGAAGTCAGTGATGTAACAATGGGCTGGAATACCTAATCATTGACAGATCTTATATAACCTAAATGGCCAGTGTGAATGGATAGAGAATGAGTAAGAACTGCTTGATCATTGACAATTCATCCGCATTGTTCATGAATGGGACTACTTTGTGTAGCACATGAACATCCTTTGGATCTGATTTGGAATCAAATAAAGATGCTACATGAACCCGCAACCAAAAAGAGGCAATTATCGGCTGGTATATATTCGCACATGAGAAAATTTGAATATGACAATTTATATTAAATTTTACAGCGCGGATTGCCACATACATTGTATTTATTCAATTATATTGTAATAAGTTATCGGAAAAAATACCAAAACTTATACTCTCATAAAATGCATACTTTAACAATTATGTACATGTTTAAAGCAATAGTCATTAACAAGTATTAAACGACTACGGTATATTTTAAAATATTACATACTGGAAATGTTACGTCAAAAAGTCCATTTCAAAAGTGAGTTTCCCCGTTTTATGTGAGTTATTGTTGAAAGTTGGCATTCATCTTTATAGATAGCTAAAAGTGCATTGTATGGACATTCTAAAGATAGCTGACTTATCTTGTTAATATAAAACTTTCATAAACCATCATTCTGTGAAAAAAATACATCGTTTACAGTAAAGCTGCAAATATTAGGTTGCATAACGTGACGTCGTATAATTTCACTGTACATAAAAACGCAACGTTTTTGTTGATTTTATTAACTCGATTTCTATTAAATAACTTTAAAGTATTTGGTTCATTTTGCAAATTTGTGACGCATATTATAGATCGTTGTTCTATATTTTCAGTATCTTCGAAATTATTTATTCTGAACATTGTGCCTAGCAGTAAACTTAAAGTATGAACGTCTCATTTATGATAAATGGAAATATATCACTTTTACATTTAAATCTAAGGTCCAGTCTAAAAAAATAATGTTCTGTAAGAAAATTTAAAGTTGTACTGGACCTATGAAGCGTCATTTTATTTGATGTACCACAAAAATGGAATTATTTTTAACTACTTTCTCAATGAATTTATATTACATATTCCTACAGACCTACCATCTATGAACTAATCAAAAGTTCTGTTTCCCGTTTAGTTTTACGTGAAACCAGTGTTTTAAGTGGTAATTTACAGGTCCATATGAATGTATTACACTCGAGGCATTGTAATACCATGATAAAATGAAAGCGATCAGTTAGCCTACGAGGTTAAAATAAATAAAAGGACAAATTTCTTGTTGCATTTCAGCTCGGAGTTGATTTTACATGATTTTATCATATCATATAAGCATATACATATATGTATCATATACAGCTTTCAAAAGTAGAACAGTCACTCTGATAATTTTCTAATATATATAAATCATTAGGCACATTAATGTTGTCTTATTTGATGAATTTCAAATGAAAAGGAGTCTGCTTCGTCCCCTGTCTCTCACTCACATGGTCACACAATAACTTCTGCCTCGCTCCCTCACGCATGTCATTTTGTTGGGTTTTGATGTTATATAGCAGTAATTCGGTCAAAAATGTGCTTCCGCAGTGTAGCGTAGTTGAAAATATCCCTAATAAATGGAGCTTTTTTCATTTTAGCGCATTTGCTCGTAAGCCTGGGAACAAAAAAAAAAAATAATGGCAATTATTAACTTACGGAATGTATTTTACATAAAATGAGATACCTTTCATTACTTTATTATTATTATCATTATTATTATTATTACCCTAAAATGAAAGTACGGTTTTTATTCTGCGGATCGCTCTCTAAAATGTGGCAATATGAGGGTACTTATCTTCATTTGACTTGTATTCCACTGCATACTAATCAACACCCCTTTTATGTTTTGACATACTTCTCTTTATATATCATTCCATTGATGTATATTTCGTTTGCTAATATAAAATTCGAATAAGTTCATACACAGCTTAGTGTCCGAATCTAATTATAGCCGTCCAATTTTTAGCGTTTCTTTTTTTCGCTCTATTTTTCCCAAATAAATGTGCAAATTGTGTATGATTTACTGCGGTAATAATAATAGGTATAAATGAATACACATAATAAATAATGAAAAGCAACATTCAATCGACCATTCAATCCATCCGCCTGTCTGTTTGCAGTCGAATGGCCGATGAGTTTTCAGCAGTAAAATAAATAAAGATAAGCATAGGAAAAAAGACAACAAAAATAAATACGTACTCGAATTTTATGGCCTCAAGCTACGGTGTTTTAGCCATCACATTCTCCCTAAAATATATTAAGCGATATCGCAAAGTTACTATGACGATCAGCAAATTAATTCAGGCGTTATGACGATATGGCTATGCACAAATTTATTGATGCGGTATGCGCAGTTACGACGATGATACGTGAAGTTACAACTGAAAAACATCGTGCCCCCATCGTAACTTCCCGTATCGCCACTATCGCAAACTATCTTGAAAGAGATGATGCGAGCGGGACACTGTACTCAAACAAATACATATACTTAGTATTTCACATGTGTGATTCGGTCAGAGTTCTGTTAACTAGTAATTGTTTGTCATAAAAGAGACATGACCATCTTCTTTATATCCCCCCCCTCCCCCTCATACCCCCATGTCTGAGCAGTGCGGAGAGGTGAGAGTGGTACCGCCAAAGGAAAAAAAACACAGAAACACACCACTTGAACAGAAACGTGAACGCCAGATACAGAACTGTGACTAGTATCGGATGTAAAGTTTCAAGGTTTTCAGCAAAATATAAAATGTAAAAAGCTGATTTGACATTTTGATGCTTTACATGTATTTTGAATTGATATAAAGAAATCATCAAACTTAAATACCGAACTATGTTTTTTCCTGCTTATAATGCGCGGTCTTTAATAAAGACAATAAACAAATTTAATCGATAATGTCGTTAGTACTTTATGATGGTGGACACAATGTCTGTGCGCATATAGATCTTTGTATGTCCTAAGCACTGAGATTATTAAACTTTTTTTACATTTTATTTGTTTTGATTTCTTATGCATAAGAATATATGAGCCGCGCCACGAGAAAAAACAAACATAGTGCGTTTGCGACCAGTATGGATCCAGACCAGCCTGTGCATCAGGATCCATTTTGTTCACCAACAGTTTCTCTAATTCAAATAGGCTTTGAAAGCGAACAGTATGGATCCTGGCCAGACTGAGCGGACGTGCAGGCGGATCTGGATCCATGCTGGTCGGAAACGCACTATGCTGGTTTTCTCATGGCACAGCTCATACTGAGTGATATACTGTTTCGCGTAAGGAGGAAAAATGATAAATCACACTTGCGAATTTGTTAATTCGATTCTAACAAGACATACTAGTATGAACAGTGTTAGAAAAATGGTAACTACGTTTTACGACCGTGCTACGCACCTGGATCGGATGACGTCACTACACGCGCATGGATTATCGCAAAATAACCGTTGTCTGATATTCTTCTATTTGTGTAGGGTTATTTGTTGGTCGTGTTAGAATTAATTTTTTGGTGTTGTTTTAATCAAAAGTCAGTGTACAAAACTGAATTTAAAACGAAACAAGTTTTAAATCCACAGGACCTGTTATATTCTTAAATGCATAATGTAATTTTCTAAAATTAACTGCTTTACGGTTTAATGAAAATATATTTTTTCTCAAATAATCTCGTGTGACAGCCCTGCCTGTTCGTAGGTCATAATTATCCTAATCACTGTTGATGCTAGGTTTGTTAACGTCCGGAGGTCGATATTAATATTTGCGATCAACACGGTACAACATGATAAAATTAATTGCAGTTTAAAATGCGTATATATTTAATTTGAAGAAACGGGCGGTAATAATTAATGATAAAAAAACTACACTGATAATAACAATGTGTTCAAAGCAATAATTGTAAATTAAGATACCATTAAAGAATATGCAGAGTTATCTCAACGCATTATTGTTATTTATTTTCTCAATTAGTAATTGGACGTCAAACTGACGTCAAAATGACGTTACGCATTTGTGTAAAATAGCGTGCGACGTACGAGTTATGAAATATATAAAAGTTCAATTTCCAAGGAATACCAGCAGTAGACTTCGGAGTTTTTTCAATAATTTTAATTCTTCCCTGCAAACGATTTCAATTGTACACATTTTGAAATAATACAATGACGTAACGTTATAACAAAAAATAGTGTATAATGCATCTCAAGAATACCCTGTGTACACGCACAAAACACAGAAGCAGATACTGTACCATTCAAAAAGGGGAGATATTCTACCAATTTCATTAGAAGAAAAATACCCTTTTCACTTGAGATCGATAGTCGTTATGATTCATATCTAGTTTTTACGAAAAAAATAATATTTCGTTATTACATTAAATAACCTCGTTATTGCAAGAAAGTTATATTTATAGCAAAAGAGTGGTTTTCAAATTAACACTATTTATGCACGATAGGCTGTTATGCGTCTGGTGTAAAACTTTCACGAGAGTGCAGCCCGAGTAAAATTATTTGTATGACGTACTACCTTCCGAGTGTATAAATAGTGGTAAAACACGGTTTTGCTATAAATAATTCCGATTCTAATATGCCCTTAATCTAAAACAGTAGATAAAATATAGTAGCGCTCTTTCTTGGTCGCACCAAAAAATTGACGTTACCGCACGTTAACGCGACGTCATTCTATCAAAAGCGTGTTTAAATAGAGACAAACATATAAGAATGTTAGATTAAGATCATTACGGCCAAAGTTTCTGGTAATACCGAAACGTGCAGTAAAACTTTAGGGAACTTGACGTTGTTTTTGTCTTTTTAGTAGAAAGGTGAAATTGCACATTTCTGGGTAGGACTGCAACAACTGACCGTATGGCAAAAAATTAACCAATCTCAGTATTTTACTAGAACACTGCATGGGAAACATGGGTCTGCAGCATTTGAAAAAAAAAGAAAATGGTTTTAGCTCGACTATTCAAAGAATAGGTGGAGCTATTGGACTCCAGTTTGTTTAGTTCTGCCGATTATTTTGTCTGGGGATCAGACGCAGCTTTTCATGGAATTGCACCCAGTACATCATTGAAGGTTCCATGTGCTCCGCCGTATGAATACATCTGCGAATATCTTTAAATTACATTCTGGTATTTATATTGTGTGTAATGTTGAGTTCTGCTCAACCCGGTGCTAGAGGGCGTGGAAGCTTGCACTTCCACTACCGTCCATAAACAAGCTCAGTCAAACCGAGCCTGCAACATTTTCGTTTATGCCGTGTTGGGCGACTAGTGGTTTTCCGCTTTTTAAATTTCATTATGAGTTGGCGTCCGCGTCGGCTTCCTGATTTGGTTAAGTTTTTGTATGTTAGCTGGTATCCCAGTAACCACTTGTGGGAATGGATTGCTTTTTCGCACATTGTTTGATTTTCATTTGGCTGTTAATTTGTGGGGCGATTTAGGTTAAACTCATATGTTCTCCTTTAGGTTTTTTTTATTGCAGCTGCTCTGTAAAACGTTACAGTTTATATTTCGAAACTTTAGAATTTCATAGGTTGATGTACTCACACCTCTCAGCGTACAAGGTTGTTACTATACCTGTCCATTATTAACCTGTACCCATTCTTTAAGTGTCCACTATTTTAAGAATGTACAGTGACAGGTTAATAATGGACAGTTATAGTAAAATAGTCGTGTGTATAGAACGATATCGGTTCAATAGTCTGTAATATTTTGTATGCAAATGCAGCTGGAAACACATATATTTTGTACCAGGATATGCTGTAATTCATTTTGTGAGTATTGATATATGTACCATACAAGTATACCGCCCGTGGTAACGGTTATTCCATAACTTTTTATATTTCAAGGTAAAACGATTTGTTTATCGCGTCTGAATAATAAATACTTAGAAACAGTAGATGCAGAATGCAATTATGAACGTTATATGCGCCTAACAGTATTCACACATCCCTGAGACTATAACAGTTATACCCTTACATTTGTATGGCTGTTTGACTTTCTTCAATATATGTTGTTTAATACTAGGCATTTCCAGCCTATCCCGATGCTGATTTTGATGTTGTATGCCGACAAAATATCGGGGATTTTTCTCAAATGCATTGTAGTATACACATGTACAGGGCTGAAGCAAGCGGCTATTTACTTAAGGAGAACGCTATACAATGTTTTAGAAAATGTATCAGATAAATTTGTTATTATTTCTAATTAAAAACATTATTTTACTTCTTTTAATCGTTTGTGTCTACAGACAAGGGGTACAGATATGTTCACTGTTCCTAGAGTACCTCAATACATATGTTTTAAGTTAGGTGCTTTTCGATAATTTTGTACAGAATTGTGTGCGTTTAAATACATATCAGAACAACTGTATTTTTTAACGACCTTTACTGTTGGTATTATTATTAACCTTTAAGAATTTTTATATTTATAAATCGAATTGATTTTAACGTTATGTATATCTTATTATTTCATTTGACATTGAATAGGCTCTTGAAAAAAATTACATTTTCAAAACTATTTGTATTAGCTTCTGACTCCGGAAGTAAGTTTTCTTCTATATATCTAAGCTTTGTTACCAAGACAGACAAACTACTAAGAAATAAAGCATTTATTATATTATTGAAATTGGTGATCCTACAGAAGAGCAAACTCGAAAAGACGACTTATCTTCTCCAAATTCCGAGAGACATTAGACTCTTTGTATTAAAATTTCGGCTAATTATCTAATTATGTAAATGCACGAATTATTTTGAAAACAATTTATGCATCGCAATGGTATAATTACGCTTTAAATAAACATCACCCGTTTGATAATAACGGCCACATGCTGAACCGCATATTTCTCAGTCAAAAACACCGATAATAATTCGACCTCCCCCCCCCCCCCCCCCCCAACACACACACAAATGTATCAGCTCATCATAAAACATTCCAATTTAATGCAACATATAACAGTTTTTTGTAATCCGAAGGATGCTATGTTGCCACACATAGAAATACTCAAACAGTTGATGCGGAATAATTGTTTTCTTTAAATGAAATAATTGCATTATTATTATTATTATAATAATTTTTTGCAAAATGTTGGTATACTTCTATTTTAGTATGCACCAGTGCGACGGTATTATGTTACGCATCTGTGTAGAAATTATTGTAAATATATGCAGAAATCATTCGGAATCACTAGATGCATTACATATGTACCGTATTTTCCGGACAATAGGCCGCTGACCGTATTGGCCGCAGCCATATATTTTAACTATTTCAGAAATAAAATTTAACGTATAGGCCGCTCCGGCATATTGGCCGCGGCCTATACACCACAATGCAGAAATCATTCGGAATCACTAGATGCATTACATATGTACCGTATTTTCTGAATTTTAATTAAGGGACATGTATCGTACAAGACACACGAAGACATGCAAAGACGATCACAAAGACATATATCTGAATGTGGACTGGTATATTGATGTTTTAACGGTGATTTTAGGAACTATTTGTCTAATAAAAATAAATAAAATTGTAACACATTATTCTGAAT
>NW_026463663.1:0-82569 GCF_021730395.1 Mercenaria mercenaria
GATCCAAATAAACAATGGGACAATGAATGCTATAATTACCAAGAAAAGGACTGCATCTTTATTGCAGTTAAAGTATAATATGATGAATAAATACCCTCAATGCAGAGCTTTGGCTAGACCATGAACAGTAGACATCAAAAAGGTACAGGATACTTGCTGCTTTTATTAAATTCTTTCATGTATATGTACACTTGGATATTGTGTAAGCCTACTCACAGTTCAAAAGAAATAGTTATTTTATCAGCATGAAGTGATCATGTGCATAGTGTTAGTTGAAAATGAAGGTGTATGAAGACATAATTATAGACAAATATAAATCATCTGTTCAGATTCATAGGTTTTAGTCTTCATTACTTGTATAGGGTACTGTTTTACCACTTCTTAATAATGTCATACCATTTTCTTAATAATATCTGTCAGACTGATATTGTTATAATTCTAAGATATAACATTTTAGATATTGTATCCTAAAATTTGTAGTTGTTATGAACAAATGAAACATGTAGGATTTATATATATAAGTGTAAAAATAACTAATTTTTCTCATTACAGATGCTCATCTAAAGGGCCACAAGTGTTTGAAGCATTGGTAAACAAACAAAACCTGAACTATTTGATGGATCATATAGAATGTACAATCAGATTTCCAGAATCAGAGAAATAGAAGTATCAAGTATTAGAGAGACAAGAAAATATGCATCATGCATGAAAAAACCTGCCTTAGATTAATTTGCAAAATACATTGAAATCTCAAAATTGCTAATAGAAGTTAAGAAAGGAGTGCTCTTCTGGAAAATATGTGTCCAGTCAATACTGCAACAACATTGTTTCTTGTTTGTTTCAGTTTTCTGAGCATAATTCTACATAATAATTGTAATAAAAATTGTAACATGGTTACATGAATAATACAAAACGTGTGATCATATTTCCAGACACAAATTGGGAGAATCAGAGAAGAAATATCAAGAATTAGGGAAAATGAAATATCTGTCATGCATGAAGAACTTGCTTTATATTAATTTACAAAATACTTTGAAGCCTAAAAATGTTAATGTCATTAAACATATGGAAAATTAGAAACGCGCACTTTGATAAATCATCTACTGGCAAATTAATAATCTAGCCTTTGAAAAAGTATAAGTCTTTCGTACTTGTTTTATAGAAAACGTTTCATGATGTTTCAATTAAGTGTGCTATTGCTTTTTTGTAGTGTGGAAAGTGATATTCAAATAATGGTTTTTCTTATTGTCAGTTTATTTCCATGATAGGATGGATTTTAAAATAACTTGGCACGGTTATTAAATGTTATATTTCGAGGTGAAACTTGCTAGATTCAAATGATAGTCAAGGTCACAATTAAGTAGTCCAAAACTGAACTTTTTGTGTCTGTAACTTTTAAGCTCACCTGAGCACGAAGTGCTCAAAGGTGAGCTTCTGTGATCTCCTGTGCCTGTCGTCCGTCAGTCGTCAACAATTTGACTGCTAACACACAATTTCTGTTTAATCTTAATGACACTTGGTCAGAAAGTTATTCTTAATTATATCTTGAAACAATTTGATATTGGGTAATCTAGGGTTAAAAACTCGGTCACCAGGTCAAATAAAAGGAAAAGCTTGTTAACAATTTAGAGGCCTCATTTATGATTATATCTTCATGAAACTTTGTCAGAATGTTAATCTTGGTGATCTTTAGGTTAAGTTTGAATCTGAGTTAGAGTTAAATGAGGTCAAAAACTAGGTCACAGGGTCAAATCTTTAGGTCAAGTTTAAATTTAGGTCAAGTGGAGTCAGAAACTAGGTCACCAGGTCAAATCAAGGGTAAGCTTGTTACATTTAGAGGCCACATTTATGACTATACCTGAATGAAACTTAGTCAGAATGTTAACCTTGACGATCATTAGGTCAAGGTCAAATCTAGGTCAGATGGAGTCAAAATCTTGGTCACCAGGTCAAATAAAAAGAAAATCTAGTTAACACCTTAGAGGCGACAATTATGATACTTCATACTGTAAAGAAACATTGTCAGAATGTTAATCTCACTGATCTTTAGATCAGAGTGAAATCTGGATCAGATGGGGTCAAAAACTATGTCAGCATGTCAAATCAAAGGAAAAGCTTGAGACCACTCTTTCTTCATGAAACTTGATCAGAATGTTAATCTTGATGAAATTTAGGTCAAGTTTGAATCTGGGTCATGTGGAATGTGACATACTGACCTACTTTTTTATTTTTAACATACACCCTTGAAATTTGGATGACATGTACAGTGTTGCACACCGATCTTAAAACTGACTTCAGTGACCATGAATGTGACCTAATGACCTACTTTCCTAAGGTTAGTGATACGGGGCCTTCATGGTCCTCTTGTTATGAACGTATTGCAGTTCACATAATTGGTACAAATATTCATTATAACAAGATGACATGTGTGTAAAATTCATGACTCGAACTTCTAGCTCTAGGTTAATGTTACATATAGAAGCTCCCTTTAAACTAGGTTAAAATGAAATAGTTTACTACGTTATGAAAACTTTTAAAGCATACTTATTCCAAGATATATGATAAACTCCTTTCATTTCTCCGATGTCAAAGAACTTAACCCATACAGTTGCCATCAAATTCATATAAAACTCTGTTTACATCATCAACATGAAGGTGACATGAGCAATGCGTCGGAGCGTCTATGCCTAATTAATTTTTCTGGCGTTGATGCCGTTTTGGTCCTCGAAATAATTCCATCACATTGTAAACTAAAGTCCTACAGTTTCCATCCCACTGAACTGAAACTTGACTTTTATGATCGATTTTTTTTGTCTGGAGTTGTGGCCCTTCTTTGACGACTAATGACAACTGCATTGTAGTTTCCTACATTTCTGTTCATTTCAAGTAAAACTTGTTATGCATCATGGACATTATGTAGACATGTGCATTTGTTTCGTGTTCAGTTGGGTTTTTTTTTTGTCATTTTTAGTTAATAACATTATTGAGCTGTCGGTATACAACATTATTGAATGAAACATTTTCTGTCAACACCATTCTAGTTCCTCCTCCATGAAGGAATATTGTCAAACTGTACAGATAAGTGGAAGTAACACTGTAATGGAGTCTGGTTTCTCTTGTAGCAAAACTTTCTATGGATAATTGTGTATTGATAATATATACTTTTATTTGTGTGGACATGCATGAATTTGTTGTGCTGCAAAATAAAACAGTTGTCATAAATTATTTAATTTGGTGTCCCTTTCATTCTTTTTATCATTAATAGCGCAGGCATTCACAGAAGATGATGTATACTAACACATTATTTGTGAGTATGATCTATCAAATTTTAAAAAAAAGGTAATTTTGTTTCCAAGACCTTGTGTAAAAAGAAATCCTACATCCGTGTGTCTATCATCAGTCTTGTACAGAAATGCAAGGCCGCCCGCTTAGCTCAGTAGAGACTCGGGCGAGCGTTGGTCTATGGATCGCGAGGCGTAAGTTCTTTGTTACGGTTCGATTAAAGACATTGTGTCTGAAATCATTCGTCCTCCACCTCTGATAATTCATATTGGGAGGTTGACAGTCACTTGCGGAGTACAGGTTTGTACTGGTACAGAATCCAGGAACACTGGTTAGGTTAATTGCTCTTCGTTACATGACTGAAATACTGTTGAAAAAAACGTTATTAAACGCAAAACAAACAAACAAGTTCACAAAGATGAACACAGCTAGCCAGTCAGGCAAAAAGTACTTTCAGTTTCAGTTGTCGGTAGATTTAATAAATGTTCGATTTCGTGACTTCTCCACAGTAATTGTTCATGTAGAAGATCAGCTAAACAATTAATGATATTGGTTCCCCAAACTTATTCTGCCACTGATTTGTTTTTCAAAAAATTCTGAGATAAACCCGAAGGCCTGACAAATCGTCCAAATTAATGCATATGTTTTAATAGCGGAGTGTCCTATATTCATCAAATTTGCACCTAACTATTTTGAAAATAATATTATCTCAAAATTTAGACCAGATGCCACCATTACATATCTATATTTCAAACTTCTGCTGGGGAAGAACACCCTGAAACCTACCCCCGATCGGAGCTATGCGTCTCGCTGGTGGCACATTCGTTCTAAACTGGAGCCTAACCCCATCAAATAAAGATATTTCTTGATCCGGACCTGCCCTTAGATATGACTAAGGCCTTTTAGGTCGCTGTCTAGTGTCCGAATTGCTTCACTTAACCGCAATTATCGGAAACGTTATTTGCAATGTAAAATATATTTCCTGTTAAGAAGCTATCCAACAGACTCGTGGAAATCGTAAGGTGCATTAAACTGTACACAAAATGTTCAGATAGGCACTCCTTCATATAACTCGGGGGAGAGGTCTAGCAAAGCTTTACACAACATTTAAGCTTATCAACGAATTCAGCAGAGATCATAAAGTCAATCTGTCGTCAGGCTTAAGATGCAGGCGTGCTAAAACCCATAAATGAAGGCCGTTATTGGCATAATTACATTTATTTGATATATTAGAGCTTCATCATAGTTTAAATGGCTGCGATATATATTTCTGCGTACAAAGTTTGATAACGCTTTTATTAAATTAAACAGACCGTTTGAAAAAGTAAGATAGTTCAATGAAGCAGATGATTTAGATTTCATTTGAGGTTGTAGGATATTTTGACAAAAATAAAAGAAAAACTGTTCATTATTCTTAGAATATTTTCTGACTGTACTATCTGAATATTGGATGTTTCACACCTGTCAAGAATGATTATCGGGATAAAGAACTCTCCCTTAAGGTAAATGTCGTGAAGAACTATCCTTTATTATATTTGGCGGGAATCAAACACGATTTCTCCGTGCAATTTTTATATTTATAGCAACTAAAAAATAGTCCGTCATGTCAACAAAGGACGATGAAAACAATCGTTTGAAGCATTTTAAAGTGTATTTTTAAACGTAAATCGTCAGCCTTTTAAAAACAATTAAGGTAATTTAAAGGGTGGCAGGAACTAGATGCACGTCTTGTCTGTCTGTAAATACATTTTAAACAGACCCCGCACGTATTTTGAAGCAGCCCTTGATTTTGAAAAAAACATGACTAATTTTGTTATCAAATTCGTTATCGTACCGACGTATGACGTAGTCGTAGTTTGATTATCTGATCGCATACTTCGTTCCAAGACAAATCCATTGGTATATACTTTTTATACCTTTTGTTCAGTAACAAACCCGCAAATCTAAATTATTTAGACCCATTCTTTTTCCGATAGAATTAACCTTAAACAGTTAACCTCAAGCCAGATATTCCATCGGCACCTTCGACCAGTGGAAGATTCTTACAGTCTAGCTATGGAACATCACAAATACATGTATTCAGATCAAGCGACACAAAAAATGTAAAGTTCACTAGCTTTGAAAACGTATTTAAATTATGTTTTTCTTGTTGAATTTAATTTTACTCCTCGGAAATTAATATGATTCCCGACACCTGTAGTCCTTTTAAGAATCAGTGTTTGATAAAAACAGCTGTTTTTGTTGTTTTTGTTGTTGTTGTGCATCGAATAGCATTCGCTGAGTTTTAATTTATAGTAATATTAGAAGGAAAACGTAATAATTCCTTACCTGTGTCACTGCTTTTACGTGAATACCATCATAACCGGAAATCACAGCACATAACCGAAAGGTTATGATTCTGGAGATTACCGGGCGTTAAACTTTGAGTGAATATGTTTTACGAGTCGTTGATTCTTTAAGTTTGCTAGTCCGTTTTAATATAGTCACTGGGGGAAAACATTTTTGATCTGCCACTGTCACCTTAAACCCGCTTTGACTGCTCGCAAGAGAGCTGCCCTTTCTTTTTATAAAAAACAAAGGCGTTGGTGTAATCGCTTAGAATGTTAGCTTTACACTTTATACGCCATGGCTATCGGATGAGTACAGGTGAGATGAAAATGTAAAATGTTTATTATGGCTGACTGAATGTTGTTTAAACGTTAAATTTAACCAGCTGCTCACTTATTTTTAGGAGAAAACTTCACGAAGTTTCAAAATGCACGTTCTTTCATAGTTGTAATGTAATGATTAACCACTATTTGTGTGATGCAGGAAAAATTCCCGGAGTTAAGAATTTGTCGGACAATTTGCCTAATAACTTAATGCATGTTTGTTAATTTCATAAAGTAATTAAGTGTTTCTGGGTATGTTAAAAGCGAACGACCTGCCTCATAAAAGTGCTTAAGGATCGTTAGCGATTAAATTAAAAGTGTGAAAATATCTTTCATATGTCTTTAAAGATACATAACAAAGATGTCCTTTTATTTTTTTCCAGTCTGTGAATTAAATGATATAAATATTATTAAAGTATACATAGTAACTTTTTATCAAGTCGGTGATAACTGTCCAAGTATGCAACTCTACATTCTTATTGTACGATGGGGTTTTTTAGACAATTTTGTAATCTTGTTTGAAATATTGTTTCCCTAGGAAAACGTGTTTAAACATGCAGGATGCAATCGGAAAAACAGCCTTACATCGTGCGGTTGAAAATGGCAGCAAGGATATGGTGGAAATCCTTCTACAAAAGGGTGCAAACATAAATTGCAAGTAAGTAAAACATCTGTGAATCTCAATATTTCAGTCAGCTTTAATTGTAAGGGATCTAAATACAGATATAGATATGCTGCTCATATTATTCATGACAGTTTTTAAATTCACCGAAGACACATGAATCGGACATACTTTTCTTAAGATCCTAATTATAATAATTAGTTAAATAAGTCAGGTAAATAAGGTAGGAAATGAAACCGAGGAGATGTGCAGAACAAAGCGCTATGTACCATAAGATAGTACTTTTTTCGAAAGGAAGTATTGTTACTTTGAACGTATTTGTAGTTGTTGCTCTTCCTCTGTGAATAATTTTTCGGTTTTAATATAAGAGGATTATCTGTTCTCTAAGCATTGGATAAGATGATCATATTTCTTTATAAACGTTAACCACTTTCGAATTTTATTCAGAAAGAGAAACCGAGCTTATTTCTTTAACATTGACAGCGATCTCATTAAACCTTTTACTATATATTGTAGATTTTCTGAAGATTGTCTTTTTTTTATTTTTTCAATATGCTCGTGCCACTTTAATTATGTAGGTACCATGAGGCCTAACAATTTGTGGTCATCTTCAAAACCAAGACAAATATATTCGAAAATGAAAGTTTGCTTAGTATTATAATTTTGATGAAAAAAAAATCAGTTTCACTACAGTTTACTACATTTTGTCTAGACCATTTATGAATTATTTTGATAACCTTGACTTGAAGTCATTTTTATATAATGCGTGTCACTTTTTGAAACGGCCACATATATGTCATACACGTAGTACATTTTTGGTAATGACATTCACGTACACACAGAAATAACACAGGTCCGAGGGCGAGCCACCATTAAATATCAGGTATAATTTCAGCGTCATCTTTGGAATTTGATCTGACTGCTTTTATGAAGGTGAAGACATTGAAATATATGAGACGACTTTAAATATGACAGCTGATGGAGCTGTCGGTCGAGGAACATTCTATTTGGTTTGCAAGAGTTTTCTCCAATAAAAAGATTTCAATTATAGACATCCCTTTATCAAAAGGCTGTAACAAGAAGATGATACAGCTGTTACAAACTGCGAACAATTTTCTTACAAAATGTTTGCACAGGTCCTCCGAACTTTCAAAGAAATACAATACAAAGCTAAAACATATACACACCCGAAAATTGTAAAGATATAAAAACAGAAAATCAAACAAAGCATTTATTTGCGTCAGAAATGTATGCACTTATAATACTTCTATGGACAATTTTATGCGTATATTTCTGATATGTGCACAACATAAGCAATAAACTGTGCGCCTTTATTTGATAATTGCTGACGCATTACCTGAATGCACCCATTTTCGCAATAGAGATAATGTTTACGTCGGTCGTGAATATTAAAGTAAAATATCAGCATATGCAGAGGACTATTTCCCTTTCTTGTATTAATTTTACAATTAAAAAAATTATCAAAATTTAAAGTTAAATAATTTTAAACATTTCATCATTTTCACTTAAGATGTAAAGTTCAAAAAAATAATTGTTTAATTTTTCAATAGTGTCTTCAAAATCTTTTGCAACTTAAGTTGTGATGATAAACTGGTTTATTCTCACTATTTCCAGTTTAAAGGAGATGTCTGTTACAAAGGGGAAGATCGCAAATTAAAAGCAGTTTAATGACAGCATTATTTCGCATAAACTTCTTATTCATAGGGCCAATCCGTTTCCATTTTGCGGCTTATGCTATTTCGCAGCGCGGGCGTTCGTTTGGCTTCCCGGCACTGCCTGAGTCTATCGGTTTTTCGAGCGGCAATTCATATATTTTCGCGATATAACATCTGGTGAGCATTTGAAAATTTTGGGTACATACCAGTAAAAATAGAAACAGACCACAAGAAATATTTTGCTAATTGTGTGGAACAGGTTGCGATAAAAAATCATTAAACATCGGAAATTTATTATCTTTGTTTTGCCGCTCACGCTGCCGGCGTATGCTGAGGCTTTCATTTATTGATAAACCGGCGAGACGTATTTTCCTCCCGCTCATGTGACCGGCATAAAACGAATTGGCCCATAGTTAAAATACTAAATAAAAATGAATAAGCACATGACCTAACAATCTAACAGTTTTTCTTATATCTTTATTTAATATTTTCCATATCCATAAAACATAACAGATAAGCAACGATGCGTTGATAAAAAACAACATATTAAAATCAAGTACATGTATAAGGCCATTCCATACAGAAGTATAAGATACTATTCAAGAATTACATGTTGAACAGATACCTGTTATACACAATTATCATATCACTGAAATAAAATTTGTATTAAAACAACAGTAATATGACTATAATATAATTATAAGTATTTAAAATAATTGACTATATAGAACTAGATCTGAAATGGTTAGCAGAGCAAATGAGGATGTCCTATATAACTCAGAAGGGCAATCAATAGTGATTATACCTCTATCTGCATTGACTTTACAAGCATATCTACGCCATGATTGCTACTATATATATTGAGGTTCAAATAACTTAATCCTGTTTAACTCAATAAACACAACTAGGACATATGTTACTTCCCCTGGGTATAAAACGTATATTATGGAATGAAGCGCTTACGTTTGAAAGGCGCAAATCGCAAATGCAAATTCCATTGTCTGACTTCTATCGACAATAATCAAATATTCAAATCGTATAAATTATGCGTTACTTAACCTATATAAGTGTATATGTCAACAACCTGGGTGCATGTTGACAACATGTGAATCTACAATCAGCTCTATTGTGTAAATTTGGTCGAAAATGAACCACATTTAAATTCAGCAGAGTGAATATCAATGTCATTCATGCAACACTAGTCATATAAGATACATAGCATAAACTGCATATCTGCTGAGTTCTCAGTAAGACAATATCATTGGCATGTTACTTTTTACATATATATTCGTTATTCGTAGCTATACCTTTACTAAAAGATTTCAAGTATTCAGCTAGATTATTAATGTAAATACTGAATAACAAAGGCAACAAAATAGAACCTTGTCGTAAACCACAGTGTTTATCAGACACAACAGAGTTTTAGTCGAAACATGATCTAATCCCTTTTTAATGAAATCACATGCCTTAAGGAAGTCGATGAAGGGTCAAATTATACTTAACTTGTGTTTCTTACGTGTAACAGTAAGAAATGTTTCCATCCCCCCCCCCCCCCCCCCCCCCCCCCCCCCCCCCCCCCCCCCCCCACACACACCCCGGTTTGGTTCGTGGACAACTTTGTGGCGTGTATTCAAGATGCTACAACACATCATACTTAAGGTTGAAGCAAGAGCAATACCCCTATATGACATTGGATCTTTTGGGTCATCTGTGGGTAATGATTTTGCAATTTGGTTTAAAACATCTTTGGCGGGAACAACACTACTTTTTAAAACTTATGTCAATTAAAACATGTAGAAACAGAACTGAAACTTCATGTTTGGATATTCATCTACATCGCAAGCTTTACTAGACATTGCATCCTCAACAGTTTTCTTAACCTCCTTAACACTTGAACAATTATTGAGAAAAATATGTTCACCGTCGTCAATAGTTCTGTTGAAATATTAGTAAGTCTATCGGAATATGTTTATTTCCTGAGTGACTAGCATCTACTTTAACTGCAGACTTCCAGAAACGACTCAGGTCTTCATAGCAGTCTTTGCAATCATCACATTCCTGCTGCATCGAAAACCAAACCACTCTTACCCTGCAGGACTTCTCCGTCAAATAACTTACTTCTTCAAGAAAAACAGAAATAAATATCAAAAGAAGCCTTGACAACCTAGTCAACTTCTTCATTGTCAAACACCTTGTACCATGCCCTAGACAGCTTCTTATTCCACCATCGTTTTGTCAAAATGTGAGACAAAATTGACGGTAAAATGCATGCGTTTAGTGTTACATACAGAATGACGATAAGGCTATACGCGATTACCTTAAGGGAAAATCTGCGAAGATTTTTAGTACATCTCGGATTGACACTATTTGTCTGTTACTGTATACAATCGGTTTTTGGTCTAACCTATGTGGTTAACTATTTCATTTAGATGGTTAAGAGCCCCAGTTCGTTTACAACGGGAACGGATGAGTAAATGTATAGGGTAGTAACTGATATTTATAATTCATATGAGATATAAGTTAAAGTGAGAAATGTTAATGAAATCCATTTTTTGTGTGTGTGGTGGTTGGGAACGCAGGAATGAATGAAGAGGGTGGTGAGGAATATTAATATATAAGTAATAGTGAGAAATGTTAATGATAAATTTATTCGGTAGGTTGCATAATGCAGCGGGATTAGGGGTTTGTGGGGTTATAAAGAATTCTAAGAACTCAAGAGCCAATATGAGTAAATGCGATGAATATACCTCCTTGTCCTGGAGAATGACAACAAAATGGTAAATCAACCACATTCTCGAGTTGCGGTTAAGGAAACCTTATACGAGATTTTGCTAGAGAACAGGTTCTGGGTCGTGCTTTACATGTAGTATATGTCTCAAAAAAATGTATTATTCTGCAGAGTTCTAGAAATTTTACCTTTCATTATTACAACTTTCAATTTACAACTTTTACCGGCGTTAATTCATGTAATTGGTTGTTGTTTTAAATTGTATTCATATGACAACAACCTAAAATTATGTATTACGTGAGTTTTACGATTCGTCATTCACTTTCAAATCAATTTTCCTTGTCAAAACTTTGTCATGATTTGTGAATCTATTCAGTTTTCACGACTCTATGTCAAAAGTTCCCTTTTCCTTCATTTACTTTCCAAGCTTTAGATTCTGATTTCATGTGGACCAGAAAGTTTTTTTTTAGTTCGTCTGATAGCTATTACTTTCCGGATTAAAAATATGTACTTCATGTTGTTTTTCAAGGAAAGGAGTGCAACCATAATACAGCAGTAAAACTTTTGAAACGGCATTCAACTTTTTAACTTTCTTCAGGATGTTTGCCAAAACATGTCAGAGAAGGTTATTAGACTTAGTATGTCACATGATTTTATTCATTGCTTCATTTTAAGTGTTTTTTTTTTTGTTTGTTTTTTATCGCGTTTCCATGAAATATCTGTGGTCAACAACCTTTCGTCGCACGGTGTTCCTTCCACAGTTGTGGGGTTTGGCTGCTTCTGTTGGGTTTCAAATAGGCTACAATGTTTTAAATTGTGGTATCCAACTTCTAAATTCACATGTCCACAGGGTTTCGACTGTATTTAAACTTGATTTTTAAATACTACGATTGCAACATTTTTACTGGTTTCACTTTGGCTATTTAAAAGATATTAAGAGATAATAAAGTTTAAATACCTTTTACACTAACAATACTTTGACCAGGGAAATGGATGATAGAAAACGCGGATATTTCAGGATTCTTCAGCTGTACAAATAATTTGCAACTTCTTTTGTCATTAGTAACAGAAAGGATGTAATATATAAATCATATGAAAACTTTACTAGCCATTAATGGCGCTCTTAAAGGTTAAGTACATTCGCATAGAATTTCAAAGAAGTCCAAACTCATACCAGTTTCCCGTAGTACTTCCGTGTAAGATCAGACTGAGCAGTCAATCAGCAGTTTGTGAACAGAGTCACGGTGGCAGGTCAAAGGGGCAGAGACAGAGTTTCATCCGCAACAGAAATATAGAGACTCTCTTCGAAAAGTCGTCACATCAGGGAATCAATTAGTTCAGGTCACGTTGGTCAGCTACAAAGGTCCGGTCACGTTGAAAAGTCTACAGAGTTCTAGTCACTTTGGGCACACATGTTGAGTGGTCTACAGAGACCCAGCGATTTTTATGTGTACAATAGTATAGGCACTTAGAGCAGTCGACATATGTACAGTCATTTTGATCATTCTATACAGCTCCAGTTATATTGAGCAGTCTGCAGAATGAAAATATTACCAGACCATTGCAATGACGACATACATCAATGACATTATATGACAATGATGCTATCAAATATAACTATCTCTGCTAGCTGACCTTTAATTAATGGATTTTAACATATATAAGACGTCAATAATGCAACAAACTGTAGAGACGAAACAAAGAAGTCTTTGGCCGGAGTGGAAACTATGTTATCAATTACATTTAATATAACAATTGCTTATGTTCTGAATAAACAAAACATCGTTTAGTAAAGCAAAAGCTATCAGTTATACTAAAGTATGATGGTTTTAGTGTTCTTTGGTCCATTTCATCAAACATACTTTCATACGCTTGTAAGGATGTTAATTAAGTCTTGATTTACCTTGGTCATATTTTGTAGAGATGGTACCTACCAAAGAAAATCTAATGGGAGCAACTCTTAATTGACCAATGAATTGAAGCCAACATAAAACACTGGTTAAAAGTGAGAGAAAAATCAAATATGTCCTTTTTCCAACAACTGATCAGGCAGACAAAATATGATCTACATTTGTTTAAATCCCTTTGTATTCAATATACAATATGCACACTTTTCTCATGGCTTACACTGACAGTTATTTTGTAAGTTGTAGTGAGGCCCTGATAGAAACTTTAGTAGTGCATAAAGAATATGTAAAATAATGCATTAATTCCTTTGAAGAAATTTTACGACATTAAGAAACGTTATTAAGTTTTGATCTTCAAGCCAAAGTTTCTTATTGTTCTCAATAGTGATACAGTGGTTTACACAAAATTTATATATCCAGCAATAAGAATTAACAAAAATGTTGCATGTAAATTGGTATAACATTTGTGTAACAAAGTAGCTAGATTGCGTATATTTATCACTTCAATGAATCATTTTGAAAGTTTTTTGTATGCTTTAGCCATTTTGAAGAATTTCTCTTACTGTTCGTACTTTGCTTCAAATAATGTAACACAAAAATTCATTGTCATCAAATATAATTACAATGTTTCAAGGTAGTGGTTGTAATTACAGCATTTTGAGATAGCTGATAGATAATTACTCTATGTAATATATTTTAAGCAATTCAGCATTCTCTGGATGGAACCATCACGAGCATTGCTTTCCTTGCAAAACGAATAAATGCTGAAAAAGCATATTGAAATTACTTTATTTGATGATTTTCGTTACAAGTCAACTACCTTAAACAAACTATAAGGTGTTTAATTTATTGTTGTAAACAAAGTAACTGTTTACACACCTTGAAAAAAAGGTTTTTGTTGGGGCTCTCATTTACAATTATTTCAACAATTATCACCTGAATAACGTGCATTCAGGAGTGGAAAATATTGATGGTAAAATTGTGTAGGGGTTTGTTACATTATAAAATATTTAATAACTTCTTTTAGGTACATTTTTAGTATGGTTTTGGTAAGCTTATGATAAAAAGTATGTCATTATCTTCACTCAGAATTTTTACAAGCGTTTTAGACTCTTGGCTAGTCTTGAAACTTGACTTTATTAAAAGACAAAAGGAAGTTCAGTATAGGCTCTTTCAAAGTTTTGAAAGTAGACGAAACTTACACTATACTCTATTGAATTTATTTAGCTGTGGAAACTTTTGAGATAGACTAATTGGGGAAATCCTGAAATCATTGAAAAACGATCAATACAAGAGTTGTCCATTTCGCTTCAGATATTTTGAGAAAGTCATTTTTTAAATATCAAATATTTCTATTTTTACATGGAGAAGAGGAAAACCATAAATATATTTAGGAAATTTGTGCACTTAGCTATCATTTCACTCTGAAAAAAGTCTGTAAATATGAATATGAATTTTTTAGGTACCATCTCTATATGTTGGGCAATTACTATACATATTTTAACCCTTCAAGCATGTACACAAGCATACCCAAATTGTATATAGTCTTGTGTCCGTCAGTAAAAGTTACTGTTCTTACACATAAATGGAACATTGGATCTAGACAGTCAATGTGACAAAACAAACGTAACAGCGATAAGGAAAACTGCCTTATATCTTATTTATTTAAAATAATTTATTCTTGATACATGGTTTCACTTTGTATCATTTCGAACAGCATTAGGACATATGAAAACAAACCAAGCCTTGTGTTACATATGGTACACTGTAAAATACTGAAAAAAAAATTTACCGAACATGTGTCTCATTCTGAAAATTTACAAATACCTCTGCTCCGCTGGAAATTTATATCAAGTATCATTAGTAGATTTCTTGCAAGCCTGCTAACATTAAAGGTTTTAGACATATTCACATTTTTATTTCTTGATCGAAAAACTTAGCCCTCACCACAGTATTCATTGTTCAGTAAGAAATATATCGATATATTTTTGCAAAGATATTTTAATCGTTTTGCAAAAGCCTTCAACAGATGCTGCAATATTTCGACATCATATTAAATGTCATTACTGTGACTTCAATTCAACTTTACAAAAAAAATGTATAAGTGTGATGAATAACATGCAAGGTACCAAAAGCTTTTCTGGAAATGTGGTACCAAACAAGTAAGGCTATCTTAAATACAATATCGAGTTATAACATTTTATCAAACAAATCGTCATATGAGCGCAAAACTGAATAACTGACATTTTTTAAAAATTACATTTTTGCATATTTTAGCCCAAAATGATGTCATACATATACCCATCATTTATTTTTCCAAGTTTTTATTCAAAAAAACCCTTTTTTAGAAGTTTGCCAAAACCTGCTATCTGCAAACCAATTTTAAATGTGAGCAAAAACAGGACAAGTGCACTTGGCTTGTTTTTGCTCTCATAAAATATCATATAATTGCATAAATTCTAAATGCAAAAACAAGCTAAGTGCACTTAACTTGTCTTTGCAGCAATGATTTGTTAAAAGACAATATGACAGACAGGCCAACAAAATTATAGCTAATTTGCATTTTATTATAATTTTAACATTAAGTGAGTTTGAACACCAATCTGTACTGCTTACTGATCTTAATTTGTTTTTTAGCTCAAAATATTTTTGTTCTACTTCATTATTCAAAGCTAACAAGCGCAATAAAAGCATACATTCTGTATATTAAGTAATTTGCCTAAGTACAAATGAAATAGCTAAATGCAAGTCTCCTTGAATAAAGCATAGTAATAAACCTGTCTGAGCAAAAATGGTAAAAAAATGGTTTTCAATTTCCATAAAACATTAATTATATAATTGATTCCTCAGTAGATTTTGACTGCTATCTTTGAAAATACTGAGGTACATGGGGTAGAAGTTCTCTATTTTGCATTCACTCTTTAGATTGCATATTGTGGAAGAAATGTAGGTAGGTTTTACTTCGGCTCCAAAGTTATTTTTGAATGAAGTGAGCAAAATTCAAAACAGACCCGCAGGTTTCAACCTTAATTTTTCAGTGTTGGAGTTAGAATTCTGTCTCATTAAATCCCTTTACTTAAGGTACCCCAGAAAAATTATATTAAAAGTTTTATTTTGTGTTTTATTATTGTTTACAAATAGTTTGATGTTTCTTTTATCAAAATTAATAGTAAAATGAATTATCTGCGAACATTTTGGATAGTGGCCATCACTTTGAAATTTGTCTGTACTTGATCTTGAGGAAATATCATGACTTGTACACAAATTTTTAAAAACGACACTGTAAAATTTCTTTAAAAACTGCAACACAGTGCGAAACACGGTCAAATTTAAGAATACCAAGCAAATGCCATTCTTTAAACATTAACATTATGGGTCTAATACCTTAATGTCTAGAAATGTTTTGCCAAAGCTCAGCTTTTTGAATTGTTGTACAAGAAGCAGGACTATTACCATAAATGTTAAAGTATCTATAGAGATTCAATCCAGTATCTGCATTAGTTAACATGAATCCAAAACTTTAACCATGATTTTCTCTATGTCCAAAAGAGGGCATAATTTGACAAAAATGCATGTGTGAGTTATAGAACTTGTGCTATCACCTAGTTTTATAACCCTGAAGCCACAAGTGAGGTTTCAATTCAATATCTACATTAGTTTTGGAGAAAGGAACTTGCATGCAAAATTTTAATCAAGCTTTTCTAACTCCAAAAGGGGGCATAACTTGGTCAAAATGCATGTCAGGTTTATAGGTCTTGATGCTATTACATAGTTTAATAATCCTGAAGACAAGTGAAGTATCAAGTCAATATATGCATTAGTTTTGGAGACAGTAACTTGTACCCAAACTTTATAACAGTAACCAGGATTTATTTTCAAAGTAGAAAAGGGTGCATAATTAGCTAAATGCATGTCAGAGTTATGGGAGTTGATACAGTGGGGTTGATATTTTAACATAGAAAAAGGGAAAAAAGAAGTTTCAAAGCTATATGCCTTTAATTTTTGCTATATGTATTTGCATAAGGCATATTACATCTTATGTTACATTTTATTTTGAGATAATGTTGTATTATTTCTGTACAAGGGGGACGTAAAATTTTGCAATTTGTTCATGCTAAATCCTGAATTTTAAGGCGATTTCAACACTGATTATGGTTGTCAGTTACTTTTGTTAATGTTACATATTGTCATCAAAACTTGGAAAAAATGTATTTTAAGTAGAAATCTTTATTAGTGTACAAGATCTTTGTTGGAAGTATTACTGCAGATGGTTCTGAATATTTCAACAGCCAACTGCTGAATTCTAGTGAGCTTTTAGGATATAATTATCAGTATGATCTTATAAATAAGAAGAAAATTTACCAATATAATAATATATATAATACTCCAAAAATGGTATTCCCCTCCCCCATGCCTCCTTGAACATATGCTTAGGTTTGCAGTATAGAGTACTGTTCATAAACCGGTCACCGTGGCCCAGTGGTTAAGGCGTCCGCCTCGGGATCGGCAGGTCGAAGGTTCGAGCCCCATGGGGAGCGTTCGTCCGAGGGATGTTTGTCATGGGACTCGTTCCGAAAAGGCCGGTTCGTGAGCCGCGAGCTAGTTAAATGAATGGTTACCGACTTCTATCCGCCTGGCGCCTGGTATAGTGGTAGGAGTTGGGAGGTAATTGGTACGCACAATAAAGGTGTCTCATAAGCCAAATTGGCTGGCCCTTTCAAAAGAGGTGACACTATAATAAACAAAACCTTTACCTTTACCTTTACCTTTATACTGAAATTATCAGTAAAAAAATATTACAGTCACAATTACACTACACAGAATCAATCACATCTTCAGCAGTGTCCAATATTTAAATGAAATGCTGCCAAAAAAAAGTGTTATGCTATAAATGATATAATAATTATAATATACTAACCTTACTATGTGATTATAAAATATTAAATCTGAGGGCAGTTTCGAAACAAAGAAAATGGCTTTCAGAGTAATAAAAATATTTTTTTTTTTAATCTGACTTGGAGCATTACAGTCGACATCGTACTTGTGACCACCTCTATTAAGAAATTCTTTTTATTAAATGACCACTCAAAATCCTTCACGAACGTTTTCAGTACATAAATACATTCCATTAAACAGCATTTTTATTAAACAACTAGCGACCACATTACTGTAGTCCTGTAGTAAAATAAAACAATAAATTTTAGATGTTGATTCTGAATTATTTAGGAAATGACAATTACCATCTGTTTAACAACTCTGTTGGAGAGTGTATGTGTGCTACGAAGGCTATTCAAAAATAACGTAGACTTTTTCTCTAGCTTTTATATTCTTTAATGAAGCAAAACGAGAAATATAACATATTGATTTGCAATCTTTCTACTAACTGCACTGCAAATTTGACGTGATTATGACGGAGTTACACCTCCTCGAAAAAAGTTACTTACAGTTAAACGGACACGGCGCACAGCGATCATATTTCAACGACGTTAACGACGTTGTGCCTACATTGTGATGCTTTTAATAAGTTTGCATTCATTTATATTTGTAAATTCATTTTATAAATTTTCATGAGCTATACTTAAGTCATAGCAAGTTTTTTGGTTAGAATACAATTAATGTATAAACATTTATGACATGCATCTTGGACAGGGTACTCAACGTGAGTACTTGGTCTTTATCTACGGCGTCATACATTGGCGTTAACATTCATTCGCAGTTTTTCCATTTTTGCCCTCCATCTTCACTGGCTTTAAGTAATTCTGAACCATTTGAGAAACATTTGTACTACTTGAAGATAAAGACACAGATGACTGAACATTGTTGTGGTGTCTGCTTCATTAGTTTATGAACTTTCTCTCAACTAAGCAACTGTCTTAGTATCCATGCGAGTCGATGATGACATTACATGCATTATAAACAGTAATACTTAGTTTAAACATTGTTTTCCTCCGCCTCCCACGTCGGAATGACGCTATACACTAGGTGCATGTTGCTCTGACGTGTTGCTGCACTTTGGCAAACATGTGTATTATTAACATAAATGATTATAATACTTAACACCAATTGTAACTGAATGTAGTAAAGTAAAACATATCCCGCTATACAACACAGCATCTTTAATCATGCAGATGCTTTCTAAACATACTAGTCATGAGTGTGAGTCAACTTTGAAATCTATTCTTATTATCTTAGCATATACAAAGTTTTACTTTGAGTTTGGTTGTGCAAATATGGGAAGTGCACATACCTACTTTTTGCACACACAAAAATGATGCAAAAGCCAGTTATATGTTTTTAACCTGTTTTTGCACAAAACAATTTCGGAACAAAATCAAGCTATAGGCATATTTAACAAAAAACTCTTTTACAATAATGATTTTATAGAAAATACATATAAGGTATAAATTCATGTATTTTCAACTGTTGGAAAATTATACACATAAAAATGAGCTCAAATTAAAGTATGAGTTATTAGTTTTTTGGCTCTCCTGAAAAATTATGAAAATGTCAGTTATCCAGTTGTTGCGCTCATATGACGAAATGAACACCTACTTCCACCAAAACCCAAGTTTACTTTAAGACATTTGAAAAGTATGTCTTAGTTCCAGCAGACAAGGCGGCCAACAATAGTATCATCATTTGACGCTTACATTATATTAATATTTTACAAAACGAACTAAATAGCACTAAAACTTATACACTGAGTCCTTCTGTTAAAAATAATTTAGTCACTGATCACATCACTGAAATTTCTAATTTAAAAGTTCGTATAGACGATCAACAAATTAAACTACCAACCATGTACCAACCATGTACTGGATTCCTAAATTGCAAAATCAACCATATAAAGCTCGCCTCATCGCTTTTTCAAGCTCTTGTACCACTACAAATATTTCAAAACTATTTACATCATGTCTAACTGCTGTTAAAGCCCACGTGGAAAGATACTGCGATAAAGTATACGAAAATTCTGGTAAACACTTATTTTGGTCGATTAAAAATTCTGGCGAAATCCTGTATAAGTTTCAAATTAATAATTACAAGGTATCTGCAGTCAGTACATACGATTTTTCTACTTTGTATACCACTTTACAACATAACTTAATAAATGACAAACTAACTGCCCCAATTCAAAAGGCTTTCGCCAGAGAGAATGCTGCATTTCTCGCTTGCAATTTTGATAAAGCTTTCTTTACTAGCAATAATATTAAACATTATACAATGTGGAGCTGTGACGAAGTTTGTAAAGCCCTTTCCTTTTTATTGAACACCATTTACATCAGGTTAGGTAATGCAGTTTTTAGACAAGTAATTGGTATTCACATGGGATGGGAACAAATTGTGCACCCCTTTTCGCAGATTTGTTATGGAAGAGACCTTATGCTGAGTCTTTCTTCAGATACGCAGGCAGATATTATAACTGCATTTGATAATACATCACGCCATCTGGATGATATTCTTAATATGGATAATCCGTTTTTTGGTCAATTGGTGAGTTCTATTTACCCTAGGGAGCTTCAGTTATTTAAAATTAACAATTCGGATACTGATGCTTCATTTTTAGATTTACATCTCTCTATTTATGACAATGTTATACATACCAAACTTTATGACAAGAGGGATGATTTTGATTTTAGTATTGTAAATTTTCCCTATTTGGATGGGGATGTACCTCAGGCTACATCTTATGGGTATATATGTCTCAATTACTCGGTTTGCCAGAGCGTGTAGTCATGTCAAGCATTTCAATGAACGTACTAAATGTATAACAAGTAAACTTCGTCAGCAAGGCTGCCGTTATCACAAATTGCGTAAATATTTTGCCAATTTTTACTATCGTCATTCTGATTTAGTTTTAAAATTCAATAGTAATTTAAAGACACTTCTGCGAGAGGATATTTCTGAATCTTTTTTTATGGGGATGTGATTCACAAACTTCGTACGATCTTGGGTCATGGTAATTTTCCAAACGTATTTGGTAAAATTATAAAATATTTTATTAAACAAGGTTACGACCCTACTGTTTTGAGACATACCGCATGTTTAGTGTTCAACCCGTTTACAGTTGGAAGCTACGCTTCCTTCTTTTATTGTGTCTGACGGAAGAGGGAGGGGGACTCTATGATAAGCAGTTTTTAAATCCTACCAGGACTGAATTGTTTCGATATCTGTCTTCTGGCCTGTTTCGCTGGGCCCTTAAAGGTGTTTCTCTTGTTGCTCTGTCTTCTGAAAAGGCATTGAGTACATACGTTTTTGATTCTAAAAGTTTGCTTTATATATATTTATACACGATCATTTTTGTGTTTTACATACCATGCCTTTTTGTTCCCATTACGTGTGTTAGAGATTCACCTGGAAGGGATTACTTTTATATTCACTGTCCTGTGTCTTTGGAACTTGGTGGGGGTAAGAGTGAGGTTGGGTGAGCACTATAAACCGGTTTAAGCTCCCCAGTGGTGTTTTTGCCACTGACCGTTCCAAGGCAGTGCCCCACTGTGTTCCTTTGTTTGTTCGTTTTGTCCTGATGTGTTGGCTTTGTGTGTGCGCGCATGTGTGTTTGTGGGTTTGTTGTGTGCACGTCTGCGTGCTGTGGGTTTCGTTTTGGGGAGGCTGCGTTTTTGGTACGTGGCATTCCCTGTTTGATATTTGACTTTCTTTCCTTTTTTAACAATAGTTTACATAACAACCGTTTACATGATATAAGAAGAAGCATAGCTTTACAGACATTGTTGAAATATCTTATTTCGGTTGTCAGAACTCATCCGAAGCCTTCGTGTTGCTCTTAGATCTTTGTGACTAAAATGTTCGGTTAACAATAAAGCAAATGTTTGTAGTTCAATAAAATATTGGTCGAAAAATAGTTTGCAAGTATTAATATGCCGACTTACTTAAAGTGTTGCAGTTAAAATATTGGCAAGAAATGCAATGACAACACCCGAATTGTAATTCATTGGTTTGAATGTCTCACGCCGAGAGATACGCAGCTCCCATTTTGTTATTCCATTTACGATTTGACATTCTAAACTTTTCAATAAATGAAATTACAAAGAACTCTCAAATGCCGTGCAGCTTGACCTAGCTTCTTTGTTTTCAAAGAAAACTATACAAAGTAGATAAATTATGCATAAAAATGTTAGGTTCGTTATATTTTTAGTGGTTTTCTAACATAAAATTTTAAAGGTTTCTCGCACGATTGTCCAGAGTCGAGAATACGAGTGAACAAGTTTTAGATACCATCTGTCAACTATTCTAACGAGTTCATTGCTGGGGAGGCATTTAAGTGTTTTAGAAAACGTTACTTTTGATAGCAGATGATAAACAACAATACATTTTCAGCTGTCCTCATACATATCAAAACTGTTGAGAAGAAATACAATTATTGGACAAAAACCCTCTTTACTTACTAGAAATAATAAAATGACAGCAAAAAACGTGCATTAATTCGAAACCTTAAATAACTTTTTAAAAGAGTTATGCAGAGTAAAGTTTAAAATGATATACCACCATATTTCTTATGAATTCCTATTTGATTTATATTTTGTCAAATAAAAGTTTGAAAATAGTTTATTTATTGACAAAAAACGAACCTTTACATAAACACCTTACATTTTTTTAAGTTCAATAATGCAAAAATTAATTACAGTCTATGTATAAAACTTTTACGTAGAAATAGTAAAACTTTCTTTTTATTTTGATGCGGCCAGCATTATAGTCTATGTTTTCAATATTGTTGGTATGTTCGAATACTAAATTTAGCCCATATCTTTCGGGCAAAATTGTCAAGGTTTGATGCGGGCAAAATTGTGTAACGTACTTTATTCTAAAAATCAAGAACAGTTGTACTCTTATAAACATAACATGGGAAAACAGTTTATTCAGATGATCATGCCTTTTAATTTACAACACATTGCTTAAGTGTCAACCATGTTGCTTGACAAGAGTTTCCGTCTCCATATGTTCAATAATTCTAACTCATTTAAACTTGTATTTTGTTTCTTTAAGTTATTCTTTATGGTATTATACATCCTAACAACTTACTTTTTATTGCACTTGTTCCAAAAGCAGGAATTGGGACAGGTTGTCAGAACTTAGGAACTGCACTTTTTAACGAAGAATGAATATATAAAATATTTTCTGTAGCATAATTTTTATCATTAGAACGGAGGTAAACATGTTTACCATGCACCCCCACCCTCTAGACTTTTTTCATAGGTGCCAAATTGTTCGGCAGGACAAACGGTTTCAAATTTAAAAAAGTTCCCTTGAAAAAAACTCTTTTTATCTATATATGCTTTCACTGTTTCAATGGCAACCACAGGCTTAGCTACTTTGAACAAAATGAGCCCCTAACAACAGAGAAACAACTTAAACTGAATAAAATGGTAGAATCAATCGTAATCAATGAAATTACAAATTTTATGTCACATTAATTGTTCGCAGACATAGATTCAACACTTAACTGAAGAAGGACTAATAATGTAACATACATCACAAATGTTACGTTACCATTTCAACCACCTAGTTTATTGCATAATTTGTTTAGAAAATATTCTAGAAACATAATTAATTTTTAAGTGCTTCATTTTCATTAAACCGGAAGGTCATAGACCAGTTTGGTACATGTGCAACATATAAACGTGGCAACAGTGAACATTTAATCATAACACAAAAAAGGATTCATACAATATAACTATTCCAACTTCTCCAGCAAGTCATGTATATTTATGTTTTAATGTGATATATCAACGAGATTCAGCAATGCAGTTGGAAAATGATTTAAAGTTTTCCACGGATGAAGGCTACCTAAAGTTATCTATACTAGATTGTGATATATATAACGGATAAAATGATCTTGATTCAAAACGAAAACGAAATAGGAAAATCATTTGCAATTTAATACACTACAACATTGATATAATATGAATAGATACATTTGACAAAAGCTGTATTTGTATTATACAGATGACCGTTCTTGTAAGCAAGAAAGCGAAAGGGCATTACAAGATTCGGCCTGTGGAATCTTCAATTGGCAAAACTATTGTAATGACATAATTGTAAATAATTTAATTCAAATAATTTTATTAATACAATGGAAGTGGCTATTTACATTTTGTTTTAACTTATCCATATTTAATATTACAAAATAACTGTACCAAGATGTTTAATGACCGTTTCGATATGGATATTTTATCTGCTACAAAAAAGGTTTGACCTTGTCGTAGATGCTTTTTCAATATAAGTAGATAAATTCTTTACAATGCATGGATTATCTGAATTTGCAAAGTCAATAAATTTATACATGCTAGGCCGTCTCCAAATGTATGGTGGTATCAATCGTTTCCTTAAATCAATAGATATGTTACATTGTATTATAAAAATGATATACATCATCTTAAAGTTACAAACATTATATATTCGTTTATTTATAGATTTAATCAACAGGCTGGTTCATTCTACCTGTTTCGATAGAAAGACGATGAGATAATAAACGTGAACGTGAAAAACTAAAACAAAATGTCTTTATATTTAATATATCTAAATAAGGCTGAAACCTAAAGTTACATTTTTGTCTATAGATCTGCTGTAACTGTTCAATCTTTCATTCCAATTTTGTAGAAACTGATTTTTTATCCATTGTATAACAATCAATTAAACATACTGGTATCACCTACTGTTTGAAAATTCCATGCTTCGTGAAAACCCAGCATACACAGTAAATGCTTTTAAATTAATCAAAGAACGTCAGTTTAAGTGTAATATAAAGTATCTTGATTTAACATAGTGTACACTTTTCTTAAATATATATTTTTACAATCCGTATGTAAAAGTGTGAGCCAAAATTTAAAATATCATAATATATCATATTTGTACAGGCATTCGACCTAATTCACCATAAATAAAAACATTCTATGAACTTCTTTTGACACCTAGTAGGCGTTTACAGAATTGCAAATACACCCTTTCTAATGATTTATAAGCATGTAATCCCCATACTTCGCTACCATAATTGAGAATAGTTCTATTTTATGTTAAACAGTAATGTTTGTAAATTAATATATCAGTTATTTTGTACTATTAGAATACCATATCCTTCTTTGCTTATCAGACAGTGAGATTGTATTCCGTAACACACATTACAATTTACTTTACCACTACCATTGCTTTGTTTGAAAGATATTTAAGAAGAAATTGAAGTCATAATTATCACACACTGATTTATTTAAATTGTTAGGGTAATTTTTCAGAAATATTTCTTCTGTTATTTCAAAAATTGCCTACAATGTATATTGCACCATCCATTTAAGTTTTATTCTAGATGGAATTTTAACAAAACACACAATACTATAAATCTGTGCACTCACATTATCATACGGGTGATATGTGCAGACATTCCTGTGAGTAAAATTAAGTTTTATAAAAAAAGTAAATTTTGAATTGTATTTTAGAAATAGTACCGTTATACATGTCAAGACATATACAAAACCAATCCAGCTTCATAGGAAGATCTTAGCAATTACCTATAGAGAACTGATAAGTTCTGATCAGACCTGGGTTCAATTATTTTCAAAAGTAATTAATTAATTACAAGTAAAATAGAAATGCTTCAATTAAATTACAATTATTATTACTTGCTTTTTACAGAAGTAATTAATTAATTACAATTATTTTAAGGGACAATATATTTAGAAATAGAATCATGATGTTACTATCAAAGACATTAATGATGCGTATTTATAAGTACTTATTGAATTTCAAAAACCTAAACACCTCAAGTTAAATTCTGTCTGTGAACACCATTCACAGATTTATAACACAGTAGCTTGTATATAAGTCCTTATTGTATTTCAAAAACATTAATGCTTCAAAGTTACTGTCTGTTAGTGCCCTACTCTGTCTGTTTTATACCCTACATTGAACACAGAGCTTGTGAACACTTCTTACTCACCGACTCTGTATAATGTTTATCATTGATGGCTTTAACTTCTCTTCCTTCAGGCTAATTATACTACTATTGTAATTCAATGGCTTAATATTCATCAATGGTCTAGCACCAGTTTCAAGTACATATCCAGATTACATCAATACCTCTTTAGATGAGCAGCAAGTGTGAAATTTATACCCTAGGTGATAACAGCTGCTGCACAATAACCTGTATTTTTGCCAATTGTGTGTGACAGTTTGCTACATGTAATTGAAGAGTAATTTAATTTAATTGACAATTATTTTGCATTTGTTTGGACTTTAATTAATTATTTACAATTAAAATAATTGATTTTGTCTCAATTATCAATTACTTTCAATTATTTGAAAAACTATAATTAATTATAATTAATTAAATTATAATTGTAATTGGAACCAGGTCTGGTTCTGGTACAGAATCCAGGCACAATGGTTAGGTTAACTGCTCAACATTACAGGACTGAATTGCTGTTGCAATTCAATTCAATTCAATTCAATTCAATTCAATTTATTACTCTCATTTCATGATACACATGATAATATGAGGCAAAATACAATATTGACATATATTATACATTTAACATGGTTATACAAAAGGAGATGTTCCTTTCAACAGAATATATATAACCAAAACATTTCATTTGTAGTAATGACAATAATGCCTGACAAAAAAGTATACATATATCATCACTAGCATAAATCACTGTATTCAAAACATCACTCAAATATTTTAATAGTTTCCTTAATAAACAAACATAGCTTTCTATATGCAACATAATTGTGTAAATTAGTTGTCATTAATTTTTCAAATGATATGATATGATATTTGGGTTCCTTATGTATTGTGGTTTAATTTGTTTTTCTTGCAATATTTAATGCTGAACATTCTAAGAGATAATGAAACTCATCGCCAATATTTTGATTACATAATGTACATTTCCTTAAAGGAATTCTATTCCAACAACCGGTTTCTATAGGCAGTCTGTGATTTCTCGTTCTGAATTTAACAATATACTTAAGATATTTTGTTTGTGTACTGATCAAATATTCTTCAAAACCAAATTTTGTTTTAAATATCCTATACTTTTTACAACTACTTGAATTTTCAATATTTGAATACCATTCATTTAGAAATAAATCACGTAATTTTTGCTTTATACTCATATAAAGCCATTTACCATTTGGGAATGTTTGTGTTTCCCATACATTTATTATTCAACTGCTTATCAATATTTCTTTAACATTTTTAATCCATAAATAATGTCTTACGTTTTTTACATTTGTTTCCTGAAAATGACTTAAAAGTATGACATACATATCCCCTGTTAACTTACTTTCATTTGAGCTAACAAGTTTTGACCAGAATGACACAATCCTCGATTTGATGTCAATTGATATTGGTGTAACACCTGTTTCACCGTAAACAATATTATTTGCCGTACAATTTTTCACATTCAAAATATACTTTAAAAAATTCATCTGTACTCTTTCAATTACATCTAAGTTTCCATATCCCCATACCTCACAACCATTTAAAGGTAGACATAACGCTTTAGATTTTTTAATCAGACAGTACATTGCTTTCGTTGCCTGCTTGGCTATCTCTTTTTAGCATTGTGAAATGAACCACTTCGGCTAAATAAAATACCTAAATACTTGAATTCTGAAACAGTTTCAATACTTTCAACTTTATACTTAAAATCATAAGCTCTTTCTCTACCTCTTGAAAAAACAAGAACTTTTGTCTTTGACATATTCAAAGTTAATTTGTTATCATCACAATATGATTCATAAACATTCAGTGCTGATTGCAAATTTGCTGCTGAGTCAGAAATTATAACCGTATCATCAGCGTATAAAATAGCAAACAGTTTAATATAATTGTTAATATCATTTTCTATACCATGTTTATGACATTTTACACCATTTACTAAATTACTGTTTTTAATGTAATCATGCAAATCATTTCGATACAAGGAGAAAAGCAGGGGCGATAAATTTTCCCCTTGTCTGACTCCGATATTACAAGGGAAATAATCAGCGTTAAAGCCATTTGAAAAAATACACGATTTTGCTTTGTCACACATATTTTTAATAACTCGTAAAAAAAATCCATTTATATTATAAACAATAAGTTTAGCCCAAAGTCCATTTCTCCATATGGTATCAAAAGCACTTTTCAAATCAACAAAAGCGCAAAATACATTCTTTTTACTGTAATTTAACAATTCAACTAAAGTACTAAGAACAAACATGTTATCAATTGTGGAGTAACCCTTTCTAAATCCAGCTTGAAATTTGTTTATGATATCATTATCAGATGTAAATTTTTCCAGTCTTGAATTTAATATCGCTGTAAAAAGTTTTACTAAACAGCTTAGTAAGGATATTGGTCTGTAATTTGCAGGATCTGTGATTTCTCCTTTGTTTTTATAAATTGAAACAATTTCACCCCCCCCCCCCCCACCCCCTGCAGTCCAAGAATTCGGCACAACTCCAGTTTTAAAATGATATTGAAAAGTTTAACCAGTACATGTTTAAATTTCGGAACAGTGGCCTTAATGTATTCATTACAGATATTGTCAACACCGCTTGATTTGTTATTCTTTTAGTTTTTTACTGTTTTCTCTAATTCCTCCATAGAAATGGATTGATTTAGATCCTGATTAATGTTATCATCAGTGACATCTATATCAACATTATTTTCATCAACATTTGCATAATTACACTGCCTGAAGTATTCATACAAGTCATTTAATTTCGCTCCTGATCTATTTGTTTTTCTTCCATTCAATATCTTCCAATACTGTTTAGGTTTTGAAAATTTCATTTTTTTCAGGTTTTCGGCATTTGTCCTCTTATAACTAGCAAATGCATTTTTTAACGATGACTTGTATGATCTACTTCTACATTGCAGGTTTCTTTTGTTTTCATCATTTTTACGCAATTTGTACAAGTATTTGGCCTGATGGAAGTTCTTTCGTGCACTTTACATTCCTTATTAAACCATTTTTTATCTTTATCATATTGTATGTCATTTACATGTAGCTTATGTTTACACTGACCAAATGTTTTACTAGTACTACCTATAAATAAATTCGAGAGATGTTCTACAACATCATCGATTTGCTTTCCAGTAACACTATTACAGTTTTCAATGCGGCAAAGATTTGTGTATATATTTTGTACAACAGAGTCATCAATGTTATCACAATATAAGTTTGACTTAAGAGGGTCCCAGTTTTATACCTTATTTACATATAATTCTGTATTACTTTGCTCTTCTACTTTAAAGTTTCATGAAAGCTCTAAAGGATTGTGCACATCTGACAACAAATGACAAAAATCAGTTACCTTTAACTCACAAACATGTGAAAATAAACTAGACGTGCATAGAAAATAGTCAACTGTACTGCCCCCTTTACACGTAGTTTTCCCCTCTATGTCCCCATTTGTTCTACCATTAAGTAAGTACAGATTGTTATACTGCAAAATGTCTATAAACCTATAGCCATAATTGTTACATGAATTGTCACAATTTTTTCGTTCAAGTCTAACACTGCCTTTATCGAATTTATCTAATTCCATTTGAAAACTATAATACATTCATCTAGGTTGATTTCGTGAAAAATGTCAAAATCAGCATTTACATAGTCCTGTATTTTTTTTTTTGTTCTAGCATTCAAATCCCCAAATAAACACACTGAAGAAAATTTATCAGAAAAAGAGTTAAATTCATTTTGAATTTCAGTAAATGGATCCTCGATGGAAAATTCGGAATTTTCTGGTGGCAAATAAACTACACCATACACAATATTATTATGATTTATCAATGTCTTTGAAATAACAAACCATAATACCAGTTTACTTTCACTTTCAATCACAGTGATGTATTTGTCAATATTTTGTTTGACAGCTAAAGCTAAACCACCGGACTTTCTTTTAGAGATGACTTTTCTGTATTTGTAATAAATGTTAAAATTTGGTGAATTGACCGTATCTAAAGAGTCCATTCTGGCAAAGCGGTGCTAATCCAAAACTAAAACAAAAGAAAATATGCACGTATTTAAAAGTAACAACTTTAGATTTAGATTTTCAAACTTGTGCCAGGTTCTAACTCCACATGCCTTTGTGTAGGTTGCATAGATTAAGAAAGTAAGCAGTTTTTAAACACACACAGGTTTATTCACAATATTAAATATTATAATAAGAATCGATGTCGGTATAAATACATCAGCTTCTTAACAGTTTTGATCCAACGCCGTACCTTTAAATAATTTATACTTCTAAGTAAAAGAAAGTTCTGTAACAATGTCTAAATCTTCCATATTCCTTGACCCGTTCTCTAACCCGAGCCCGAACTGATTTCCAAGCCAATTTTGCTGAGTATTTATACCCTACCTTAGAACTACGTCGCAATAACATGTTTACAAACATTTCAAAATACTCACAGCAATTTTCAAAAACATGTCAATCAAAACACTAACTATGTTCTCAGAAACAGTAAACAGCAGATGTAAAATAAATCAGAACTGGGCCTTTTCATAAATAACTGACTAATATTGAAATAAAAAATCGTTAGGCAATAACAAAACAATTAGGGCCAATGGAGTTAATTTTGATGGTGTATTGTGCACTAACTGGCGAGTTATAAACAGAGAGATTAAATCCAAAGCTTAATGGATAACACATTCTACTGTTACAAAACATTTGCTGGAATAACATAGATCAAATGGAGCCTTGACATGTAAACAGAGTAATAAGTATTTCTATGAATTGAATTCAACCGCCCCACACCCAAAAAACTTGTTTGGAAATAAAGACAAGATCTGTTACCATACAATTGATAAAACAGAGATGTTATTGCTACCTGTACTACCATTGTGTTACGAGGTTGACAAAACTGTTATCTTTTAGTGATACCAAATCAAGATATCAGAAATATATCAAACTTAAATGATACAAATGAAATGAAGAGGAATATTGTAGCCATTTTTGAAACATCTATAAGAATGACACCATGACCAAGTTATTTTTAATATTTCAAATTGTACTAATGTATTATGTTCTTTGTGGTGGAATATTCCTGGATATACTGGAACAATAGAGAAACACTGAGAGAAACCATGTATTAAACATACCAAATAAAGTTTGAGTATGTATCAAATGCTATGTTAAATGCGTCAAAAGTCCTGTCTTTGTCAAAAGTCCAGAGTGTAGCAAGAAACTTGAGAACATTTAAGATAAAAAGAATATTTTTTAACGTTTCAAATTGCTTTATGTACTATTTCTTGGAGTATTCCTTGGTATACTGGAACGTTAGAGAAACACTTAGAGAAACTATGTAACAGTTAAAGCAAATAAAGTTTGAATAGATATTGAATTAGGTATCGAAAGCTATGGAGAAGGCATTAATAACTTCCACACTGTAGCAAGCTGCTTCAGAGCATTTAAAATCAAAATATACAAATCGCTTCAGAATTAAAGTGTAATCAAATGCCATTCATTGACAGTAAAGCCACTTTTGAATAGCCTGTCATCTTCTTTTTCAGTTGCTCTCCGTTTTCTAAATAATAAGTTATAAATCAACACATTGTCTATTACAGTTAACAAAAAAGAGTACATATGCTATAGTTAGTAAAGTAAATATATAAGTTTGCTATTTATTTGCTCGGTTGCGTTTTTTGCTTCCACGGTATCTTCTTAAATATGTTAATATCATTTCTAAGGCAAAATGTTTTCAGTAACTCTCAAGTATCGTTCAGAGGGCACTCAGTATTTTCTTAGAAGTTTGGAATAGTATAGGTATTTGGTTCTTAACATTTTTGGTTTTCAGCAAGTTAGTATTGTTCACATTCTTGACAGCTTTTTACAATGTCATAAACTAAACTTGAGACTACTTAAACTACCTAAATAGTCCTTCTACCCTTTTTAGATTGTGTTCAATGCTGCTTCGCAAAACTGAATATTTTGTTAATGAGCGCATAAATAGAGCTATCCCAATAAAATACATACGTTTCTAAAAATAAAAACAAAATAATTGCTTTATTTCTCACGTAAAAAACTGCATAGATACACTTCACAATCACACAACAGAAAGATGAATATCCATTAAAATACATTTTCCATTTAAGGCAGCCTTCACCATTATACGGATGTTTTTAGGGATATGTTCATAATTATCACATAGAGAATATATACATTATAATATAAAATCAATTTAAAATGTAATTATTGGCAGCAAAAATAAAATCATCAAATAAAAGAACAATATAATTAAGAAACTGCTATTAGTATAATTAAACTGATCGAAAAATTAATTCAAAATGAAAAACGAATATAGCATGTTTTTACGTTAGAAGGTAACAATTTCTTGTACAGTAAATAAAAGTAACAGAAAGACAAACCAGTAGCTATTAACAATTAGAAATTTTTAATTGTGAATTTAAGTAAAAATACAAATACCTTTTAAAATGACAAAAAGTTGTAAAATCCAATCTTATAATGTAAAAATAGTCCAAATCCTGTCCAGGTCAGATTTAAATCCAGTCAGAATAAATTTCACAAAGTTTCACACAGTTCAAAAATTTATATCCAACATTTATAATTCCATTCTTCAAAGACTTTTTTAAATTCAGAACTTTTCATATATAAATCCATCAAATAATCCTTCAAAATATTAAATAGCTGGTAATAATTTGTTTTTAAGAAATACAGGAAAGTTTAGCTTCTTAGGTTCTAAGTTCTAATGGCAGACATCAACCTATTTATTGTATCATGGAAAGTTCTAGAATTTTCGTGTTATACTAAGAATAAAAAGAACATTCTTGAAAATTCAAGGACAATCTTTTCTAAAAATAACAGACATACACTGTTTATCAATAATTATTACATAACACAATAGAATTTTCTAGATTAAGGTAAAATGTTATAGTTAATACAGAATGATGTCTTAACACAAGGTGGTCAGTAAACAATGTTTTGCCTTAGGGAAAAAATACATAACAATGTGTACTGAATGTTTAGGAGGATTTCTTGATTGACAAACGTTAAGAAAAAATGTTAGAATTAAGATTAACAAATAAATGATGTAATAATATTGATAACAATCATTCCAATTTCTTTGTACATATTTCTAAACACAATAAAACACCATGGTATCGTATTTTAACCCGCCGTTACGGAAAAACACTCATTGTTTGAAAGGTATAGAACTATTCTATTCTTTAAGAATATTTAATATCATGACAACTGAATATTCCTATACTATTTTCTAAGAAGACTTCGATCAATAAAACAAGAACACTGTAAAGGTAACGTAACATGTTAAAAGTATGTTACAAACAGATTCCTCTATTATACTATATTTTCATACGATGCAGCTCAAATAATCAAAAGTTTATTGATCACAGTTTAATTCATCATAATGTTCAATTTTAGGCATATCTTGTTTCCAAAGATTGCCGTTTCAGCAAAAGTATATGTTATGCCAATGAGTAATAATACCTTTAAAGCTATGATTATGCAGGACAAAGTTATGTCCCTGAATTCATCAAAAACAGGCGTACTGGCATATTCACACGCCCCGTGCTTACACCTAACGCATATTTCTGTAAGAAAAGCTCAAATACTACTAAACACACTTATATGGACCTTCACAGTGAGAAAAAAAGTAAGCTGACTGAGATATATACGAGTTACGGCCCTTGAAATAGACTTATATGAAGAAAAATGCTATGAACATATTGTTGAAATAGAAATTGTTCTTTCCTCTTATTTATAAAGCTTCTTTTGTTACGAAATTACGTTAAATAGTGTAAACGCAGACTGCTTCAGTATTATAGCAAACAAACATAGATATTAAATGTCTGTTTATCCGTTCGTGAACAAATGTTGATCCATCTCACTGGCGCCAGACCAGAAAGAAAATGCCTCAGTACATGTTATACCCTACCCCTAGGTATTCTAGAAGAACTGTGGTCATATATGGGAAAATATACTAACCCGTTTCAATCGCGCATTTCATACCTAAAGCACGCAGTTCGGTAAATGTGTACTACCGGTCACATTTCTTCAATACTTCTTATTTTACAAAAACAACGCGTAGTTTATAGTTTTTTCAACGTTACACAAAAAAACTTGCTTGACCTTCCCTGGTGAATTTCCGTTCTAGATTACAAAACCATTCTGATTGGCTGTTGTGAAAATGTATGTCAATCTTCATTTTACTACACGTGTTCGCTAATATATGAAAATGCAGCATAAATGTGCTAAATGAATAAAATAAAAATTAACAGAACAGATGTAGAGTAATGTATTATTTGAAATTAAAAATCATATTCGATATGAATTTCATTAATTTTTTCGAGTTTTAGAGTACAATTGTGATTTTTTTTCAAATTCTGTTTTTGTTTACGTTTCGCGTAACATGTGCACACTGCCGTGACCTCTAGACCGGATGTTCATTAGGGAAGGTCACGCAAGTTTTTTTTCTGTAACGTTGACGAAAGCATAAAATATGTTGATAATCTCAGCAATATGGAATATTGAGACAATGTGACTGGTGCACGTTGGAAGATAAATTATCGCTTGTTCAATATACTAGGTACCCCTTCGTCGAACTGCGCGTTTAAGTTGAGAAATGCACGATTGAAACAGGTAAGTATATTTTCCCCTTCATGACCATGGTTCTTATATAATACCTTAACATGTACAGAGGCATTTTCTTCTGGTCTGGCACCAGTGATTCATCTCTAGAAGTAATTTCATACAAGTCAGTGGTTAAAGTTTTTTTATAAAGTGAAATATCTTTGCTACGATCAAAGCTATTGACTTAAAATTAAAAATACTTATTAACTATAAAATCCTACACCAGGAGAAATAATTCCCGTAACTGTGATTTGAATTTTGCGGGAGTTATGCCCTTTTTTGACTTAAAATTTTTGGTTAAAGTTTTTGCTAATGTCAAATATCTCTGTTACTATTAAAGCTATTGACTTGATACTTGAAATAATTATTTACTATCAAAATTTGCATCAGGAGAAACAATCCCTATAACTCTGATTGAATTTTGACAGAATTATGCCCCTTTTTAACTTAGACTTTTTTGTTAAAGTTTTTCATAAAGTCATACATCTCTGTTACTATCAAAGATATTAACTTGAAACTTGAAATAGTTATTTACTATTAAAGTCTACAACAGGAGAAACAAATACCTTAATTCTGATTAAATATTGATAGAGTTATGCCCATGTTTAACTTAGATTTTTTGGTTAAATGTTTATAAAGTTTTTACCGGCAAAGCTTTAATTCAGAGTCAAGCACCGAGAAAAGTCGAGCGCGCTGTCTTACGGACATCTTTTGTTATGTTTCTTATCGACCTGCAGTCCGACTATTCGAAAAACAGACACTTCGCACGCTGTGATAATCTGACATGCAATGTATATAAAAGTTATGTCCCTTTTGGGACTAGCGGGAGTCAACTGAAACTTCACACACTTGTTTATGTCTTTTCAGCCCAATTGGGCACAAAGTGTCGGGGCGAGCTAATGTGTTTACTCACCAGCCTTCGTCTGTCTCTCTGTTGTCCGTTTGTTTGTCCGTCCGTCCGCCCGTCATCCAGTCAGTCAGTGAGTCAGTCCACACTTTCCTTCAACCAAAATCTCTGAAACCCTGGAAGTCGATGAAACTTTGCCTGAACGTTTCTTGGATGGTCTAACAGTTCCGCTTGGTTGCACATAAGGACCGCAAAAAGCTGAAATTAGAACAATCTTCAAACAGCATTTCCTCCCAAACCATATTTCCAAAATGTCCCTAGTGGAACCCTCAACCAACGTTTCCAATTTTTTTTTTTTTTTTTTGATTCGTAAAAAATTGCCACCGTGGTGCATGGTCACTTTCCCTTTATATATAATATTTAACTTTAAAACTTTGAGGGAACTGCTTGATATAATCTCCTAAGTATCCTATGTCATAATTCTACGAACGCCTTACCCAAGTTGCCCTGTCTCCATTCCCTACCCCGGCTGTCGCCAGCACGCTCGTATTCATTTAATAGACACATTTGCAACATTTTTCCGTCGTAAAGCACAAGCACTTCTTTAAAATAATTTCACAGACGTTTTCCTTACATAACCATCTACCAAACCTGTCCAAGCAAGCAGCGTAACTCAGGTGAACGATTTAGAGCCATTATGGTCCTCTTGTTTGTAGTTGTTGTCTTCTTATAGATTTGAAGGTCTGAATCGCAATACAGATTTTGAGTTCTGACACCCTAGTGTGCGTGCGTGCGTGCGTATGTGCGTGCGACATGTGCACGGGTTTGTCTTAGTGTGCGTGAGTGCTTGTGTGCATGCGAGTGTATCGTATTCGGAAAATGAACAAAAACGGAACTATATAAAACAACCTTAATGCGTTTTTGATCAAATGGAAGACATGATGATTTCATTTTATTTCAATAAACTCGATTTTTTTTCAATAAAGTAAATGCTATGTAGATAAATCATTAATCAAATCATGTAACCTTTTTAACCTATTTATCTATTTCTTTCTCTTAAACTGGGAGATATTTCTGATTTAGATATGTGTATAGTTTTACGTTTAATGCATCAGTGACGTTTCCATGACGTTGCAAACATGACCACTTCGCGCACTTTTGACGTCAGATATACGGGGACAATCTGCCTTGATATTATTGTACCGGCAATATTTTTTAACGTAAACCCATAAATCATACATGAAATGAAAGCGGACATGAAACTCCAGACGATCATTTAATCGGAATTGCTCTACGTTTTCGCGTAATAAAATGAGAGCCGAAAAACGAGTTTTCTTTTTACTTCAATTTTTAACAAAAAAATAGCTTCGCCGAAAATTGAATATGTTTTACACTAGTACGTCCTGTAAATATGTAGTAAAAAGCAGAAAGTTTTACCGTGCCGTTTTGTGGCTAGAAGAACTTTTTAAGCATCACTTCAGCAACATTTTTCGACGCTGAAAAAAATGACATGAATGTGAAGATATGGCCCTTAAGGTTAGGCAAAAAAATGTTTCTGGTAACATGCTAAACAAATAGGGTAGGTAGCTAAAGTGCCGCCAGTTTTTATTTACACATTTACAATCAATTATTATAGATTTTTTATTTAATGATGATTTAATCGGAATTGCTCTACGTTTTCGCTTAATAAAATGAGAGCCAAAATAACGAGTTTTCTTTTTACTTAAAATTTCCAAGAGGATATAAGTACTAATTAAAGAATAGGCTGAGACTATGGCATTCGTTTATAGTGATAAGAATAATTATCACATCAGTGGAAACACTAGTTTAAATTTCCTTTCAGTGACCTCATTATCTGCGTGGTTACATTCGAAGTTATGCAAGATAATAAACATGTATTATTTGAAACTTTTCTAACATATACAAAATTGCTAATACATTTTCCGCAAAAGAGAGTTATTTAACAATGCAAATATGTAACATATTTTATGTACTTTGTATAAAGCGTACCATATTTATGTAATGATTTAACAGAAATGGCCGAATTTGTCTATAATAGCATAAAATATTACACATTTGTTCAGAGCAAAACGGATCGCGAACACGTGCTTGGTGTGGTCAAAGAGACATATACATGTAGACTCAGATAATAGCGCGTAGTTCTGCACGGATTTCTTGACGCATATTTTACGATTTTTACCGCTTCTTTATTACTAGGTATACGACATATTACTCTAAATGAAAGTTACATTCATTTGTAGAACTATTCAGAACTATTTCATAAAGGTATAGCGCAAGGCTCAAACCCGACCCCAAAGGTCGTCCGGGCTCGAACATGGGTGCCATTATGTTAAAAAGCAAAAACATTACGAAAATACACTTTATTTTTGTGAAGAAATATTTTACATCAATTAAGGCTCTTAAGTAACACGATTTGACGAATATTAATTATTTCTATGGAAATAAATAGTTTTAGGTAAGTTTAATATTTTGTCCGTCTGTACGATCTGTAGACTTGCTATAGGGACCGTATAACGCTAATCTTGGTCGCATTTTCTTCGGAAAAATTCATCAAATTTTTTTAATATAAAAAGCGTTAAGAGTAAGATATCAAACTGAAATTTCTTTTAAAAGGTAGTTGGAAATATTGTCTAATCGAATATGAAAAACAATTGTCTTCCCCGTCGGGAACATTTGCTGAACTTTGCCATTTTTAGCTTAAAATATTTGCCGTAAAATAAGGAAAAAGTGCTTATAAAATACTTACTTTGGCGAAATAACTGCGAATTAAAACTTGTTTTGACAGAAAATCACAAAATTTGAAAGTATGTGACAAAAAAGACAACATCTTTTCGTCCGTCTGTACGTAATTTAGGATAAAAGCTGCATTTCCGTACTTTTCCGTACGGTAAAAGGCAGAGTTTTTCAGTAACTTCACATAATTGTAGAATGTTTTAAACACAAGATATTTTAATAAATTAACTTTAATAAATTATATCTAAACATTGTCTAAGCAGATATGTAATTTGTATATTTGTATCGCCGACGGTTTCGTCGGAGGGCCGTCTCAAAATGTATCATTTTTCGTGAAAATAAAGGGCAAGCAAGTTCCTGGAGAAAACAGGTCACGTCAGGTTCGAACCCGGTCGACTAGGGGTCAAGGTCATAGGTCAAATTCCGGTAATATTCTCAAAATATGAATGTTAAGCTAAGACATCTACAAACATATTCATATATGGTATAAGTAGGAACCTGGGGTGTAGAGACTCGAACAAGGATCAAAATCTAACATAGTGTCATTATCAGCAGAAATTCAGTATGAATTAATACAATACTATTCCTCCATGTATTACCTCCCCTGACACATATGGCTCACCCAGGTTTTCGAACATGGTCTTAATCCGTAGCCAGGACCCATATCTATTCGACCATGTATTAAAAGGGTACAAGTTCATGTCAAAAGGGACCCAATAATGAATATATTACAGTTAATTGTAACTGTGTAAATAAAAACTGGCGGCACCTTAGCTACCTATCCTATTTGTTTAGCATGTTACCACAAATAAACTTTTTTTGCCTAAACTTAAGGACCATATCTTCACATTCACGTCATTTTTTTCAGCGTCGAAAAATGTTACTATAGTGATGCTTAAAAAGTTCTTATAGCCACAAAACGGCACGGTAAATTTTCTGTTTTTGCTATATATTTACAGGACGTGTTAATGTAAAACATATTCAATTTTGGTAAAACAATTACGGATGGTTTTTTTTAATGCTGAGCGAAGCCCTTTTTGTGGAAAATTTAAGTAAAAAGAAAACTCGTTTTTTCTGGCTCTCATTTTATTACGCGAAAACGTAGAGCAATTCCGATTTAATGATCGTCTGGAGTTTCATGTCAGCTTTCATTTCATATATAATTTATGGGTTTACGTTACAAAATATGGCCGGTACAATAACTTCAAGGCAGATTTTGTCCCCGTATATCTGACGTCAAAAGTGCGCGGAGCGGTCATGAATGCGACGTCATGGAAACGTCACTGGTGCATTAAACGTAAAAATATACACATATCTAAATCAGAAATATCTTCCAGTTTTTGTTGGTACCAGTCAATAACGTGGGCTCTGAAAAAAAGTTATAGTGTGGTTCCTCCTTAAAATATGATTCAGCTACACCAGCTTCAGTCATTTCGGATGCTATGATCACATTTAGCCAAGAACTGCAATGTAAAAGATCGGCAAGTATTTTGAAACTGGTCATTTCTATATGTAGACCTCCAAACATGATAAGCATCCTGTTTTCCCCAAAGACATCTGGATAATTCCACTGTATTTTCTTTGCAGTGGCAAATAGTGGTTGATCAATAACTAGATTTGGAGTCTGTTCTGGGTTCAGGAACTGGACAGTAGATTTGACAACACCCATAGCGTGCTTCATCGTTCCTACAGAATAAGCATTTTCAGTGAAAAGAGGGAGCAAGTAGCTGTCTGTTTTAGGCATGTGGCAGCTACCATCATTTATAGCTGATGCCCAAGACACAAGTGTACTATTTTCAGTGTAGTCCTGGCAAATTCCTCTAACATGTTTCAACCAGCAGTTTTCGCCACGAAAGGATCTACCAATGTCCGGCATATCTAGTGTGAAAGAATGTATAGTTTGTTTCAGGGACAAAATTATCTCGATTTTGAAGATTACTGGGTAAAACCTTGCTGTAAGTAAGTGGTAGATCCTTTACAGTTCGTATCGATTCTGTACAAGGGGTAATTAGCGGAAATGAGCGAGGAATACCAGAATTATGTCCGGTGGGATGTTATGTTAGAGAAATTGCTGTACCATGAAAGGAACCTGTTGACGTAGCAGAACTAGGATTATGGTCGATATTGTCAACGGCCGCAGTAATGAAAATAAACTTTTTCAGGCCTGGAGGGCACAACGCCGTCTTCCCTGTACATGTCACAAACAGCGTTCGAAATGTCAGTTGAAAGAAACATTAATCTTTGATATGAAATACAAAGACCAAGGTCATGGAATACATCAATTAAACCCCTTTTCCTAGTTTCAGTGTGTATCCTAGGGCTATATAGACCGATAGTGGCGTTTCTTTATCTCTGTTATGTCGCTGATATATCTTACTTATATCACTTTTGTTATCGCGGTGTTTGACGACATTGAATGCATTCAACTGACAAATAGTAGAGCATGTAGCTGAGTGTGATACTTCTTTTCTGGACCCGTTAAAACTTAAACTGATAAAATATAGGAGTGATGAAGGAACAGAGTTTGCCTGACATTCAGGCCTAAAAGAACCATCAAATGACTGCCCCGTTGCTAAAATATCTGTACGAAGTTTTTCAGCAACTGTTTCTCACTGGAACTGGTCAAAGTGGCTACTAGTGTTGCATGCATATTTCATAGCGTCTTCTGTATCATGAATTTACGTCAGCAATACATCTCTACCTTGTGTGAAAGCACAAAATAATGGACATGCTGATAATATGCTGTCTTTTAATCATGTAGCGTAGACAAGATCTTCTGCTATTCCATATTCGTTTAGCTTAGAACTATATCTTTTCCACAGGTCAGTAAGATAGGACACTGGGGCCATTTCAGAGTTGTTCAATAATGACTTAATATAGCCAATAATTTCCTCAAGCGCTAACTGTTCATACAAACCTTGTTATTATCATTGTCAGAACTTTGGCTTTTTTCGCATTCATCCTGTACAACTTGCATAAACATTTATTGTGATAACTAGCTTTTATTGACACCATACCACCAATTGCTAGCTTTTTCAATAAATGTGTATCTTGAAGAGTTGTCGCACACGCACTTTCTGGTCTAGTTCTAAGCTTAAGGTTTTGTGCCAGATTCCTACCTTATTATCTTCCTCGCAAACAAATACAAACGTCGTTCTACGAGTCAGTTATTTTACTTTCATACATGGTTGAACGCCTTGTTCTAATAGGATTTGTCACGTCAGATTCAATAGAATCAATTTGCCTTCTTTTCTTCAGCCCTTCTTAGTTAAGTGTGCTGATTTTATTTCGGTATGGCTTGTGCCACACAGCAGATTTACCTTCAAGGGTTTTCTGAAGACCAGAACCGGTACCAAGCATCATTATATCAACTGGAAACGGATTGTGTCCCTTTTCATAAAAATTAACAATGTTTTCTGCCACATGCTTATATCCTGCACAAACGTCATTTCGAGTTGAGTTTGCAGGGCATACAACTTGCTCATGTGTTTTATTTTGGCAAAAAAATACATAGTTTCCAGTTAATGTCTCTTTTTGAGGTGTTGCCTATACCTTCTTTGACAAGTTTATATTGTTTCGACATTTTGAAAATGAATTCAAGAATGGCAGCAAATGCTTGCAAACTTCAAAATATTACTGCTTTGTGACAGCTGTAACACGCTCACTTTATGTGGCAATTACAAAGTAGGAACACATAAAACGTAAGTACAACCGAAGTGAAAATCATACAACAGACCAACAAACAACAAGATTAACGCACAAACAAAAGTCAGATCCGACTTTACAAAAAGCAAAATAGAAATCAAATAATATGTTTGTCTCTATAATAAACAATAACAAAATCAGGATGGCAATTAGGATATTGTCTATAGAATTAGCCTCTTTGCGTTTAAAGAAATTGCAGACAATCTGCCGAATGCGTAATTCGAACTAACAGAGCGAAATCCTAAATTGTTTCTAACACCTTTCCGTTAACTGCATTGTATTAAAAAAAAACGCCACGGGCATTTACTGCTAAACGCGGTTGCTACGAGTACATGAACTGCATCATGAATATCATAACATAACATAACATAAATTTTATTAGTCTTAAGCATAAACAGCTCATCGACATAAACACACATATATATTCAGAAGCATGCGTAAAAACATATATGGAGCACAAACATATTATATATCGAGAAACACATAATGCAAAATTCTTCTGACATAACATTGCATTAAAGTTTTATATTTAAGTTAACCCATCTCAATTCTGATATTAGATTGTCTTCGTTTAAAAGCCTTAGTAATGAAAAAGGCTAGCTTATTAAGCACTGACTTGTTTGAACAATTTAACAATTCGATAAATTTGTAAACACTTGCATTCCTATAGTAATACATTTTAATGTATTTTTTCCTTAAATCATTATACAATGTACATTTTAAAATGAAATGAAATTCATCCTCTATATCATTTAAAGCACAAAACGAACACAGTCTTTCATTTCGTGGAATTGGGTTGGTACTATGTCTAGCTTTCTCTACCAACAGACCATGTGAGCCGAGTCTTATTTTAGCAATTGCACGTTTATATTTCAAACTGTTTAACACTTCAAGATATTCAGCCATTCCAAACGTTTGTTTCATTTCCTTATACAGGTATAGGGATGGATAACTGTTCAAGTTTTCAGACCAGCTGGATATAAATGTATCCTTTAGCCTTTGTTTTAAAACAGGCAAAAACAGGTTAATATTTACTGATCTGGGAAAAACCCAGACCTCACCAAATTCTAGCTGATGCAGCATATTTTTCATGTTCAGTGACCAATTATCAATATTGTTTTCCGTCAACCTTAACATATTTTCCAAATATTCATTTAATATACAATTTTCATATCTATTATGCAATTTTAGAAAATATCTTATAAGTCTCACTTTTCTTTTATATATCAATGGTAATCTTCCAGATTCACCATATAGTCTTGTATTATTAGTAGACATTTTTACATTAAACATCCACTTCAAAAATTTCCTATGAACACGTTCGATACAGTCAGCATTTGAAAACCCCCATACTTCACTGGAGTACGAGAGTACCGAATTTACAAAGGAGTCAAACAGGTTAAACATTATATTTGTTGGTACCATCATGCCCTTAGTCATTGAAAACAACGTTCCTACAGCTTTAAGACCCTTTCCAGCCAATGTCACTGTCGCTGTACGGAATGAGCCACCGGAGGTGAGAACCATTCCTAAGTAATTGAAATTGTCTACAATCTCTATTTCTTCATCTCCGTACCACCATTTCTCATTATCAGATAATCTTCCTCCTTTTCGAAAGACCATTATTTTCGTTTTTTGTACATTTACCGTTAAACTCCATTTTTCACAATACCTTTTTAAACTGTTTATAGAAGCCTGAAGACCTTCGCTTGTTTCGGACATAATCACTCCATCGTTTGCGAAAAGGATTAGATATAACGATATTTGATCTAGATTAATCCCCGAATTAAGGTTACTCTGCAGTTCTATTTCTAAGTCATTTATAAATAAAGAAAAGAGAAACGGTGAACAAATCTTTCCTTGAAATAATCCCACGTCATATTCGAGAAACTCTGAAAGGGTATTGAATTGCCTTACACATGATTTTACGTTAGTATATAAACTTCGAATAACTTGTAGAAGTTTACCATCAATGCCACGTTTTATCATTTTTAACCACAAAGATGTTCTGTCAATGAAATCGTATGCTTTCTTGAGATCCAGAAACAAGCAGTACAATTTAGAACGTTTCCGCAAATGATCCTGTATAATTTCATTTAACAAAAAAATAGCGTCAGTAGTACTAAAATTAGACTTGAAACCAAATTGCGCGTCAGTGATGACATCATTATTTTCCGCCCAACGTTTTAATCTGTTGTTCACAACTGTCATGAATAATTTAGCGAAACAACTAACCAGTGTTATGCCCCTGTAATTATAAGGATTGTCAGTTGGTCCATTCTTATGAACTGGGATAATAATTCCTTTAGACCATTGCTCTGGAAAAGTTCCACTTAGCAATATTTTATTGAAAAGTGATTCTAGCGGTTGAATTATTAAGTCCAGCGATTCTATAAAATATTCAGACAACAAAGAATCTAATCCTGGCGCTTTGTTTCTATTCAGCTTTTTTGTAGCCGCTAAGATTTCATCCCGCGATATTGGCTCATCCAATTCGTAGAAAGTAGAAGAGTGTTCATTGGCATCAAAATTTTGCACAAATTGCACAGTTTCTTCGTTTTCCCCTGGTCGCTTTTCAGACGCAATGTTCTTGAAATGATTATAAAATTGTTCTATCGGCACGTCACCGCTTCCTGACTTACTGCTGTTTTTGAACATTTTCCAGAAATCTCTAGGTTTTTTCCTTCGCATTTTGTTCATTTCAGCACATCGTTTTATATTATAGACATTCTTCGATTTCCTAACACAGTATTTGTAATCTTTCTTCGATTGTAACAAATTTATTCTGGTTTGGTCATTCTTATTGCATATAAACTGTTGCAATGCATCATGATATATTTGCTTCTTTTCAAGACATTCCGCATTAAACCATCGCTTATTTTCATTTAAATTAGTATCTATGAAAAATGTTTTATCATTTACAGTTACAGACTTTTTAAAATATGTGTCTGCTTTGCTCAAGATAAATTCACTAAATGTCTCTACCGTTTCGTCTATAGAAATCTCGTTATTTTCCATCTTATTGATTGTTTCATTTAATAAGTTTATATCACGGCTAATATCATATCGAAAACTTTGCCTATGTTCATCATTCCACTTTGAAAATACAAAACTTCTACTTTTTTGTGTAACTGGTATAGTATTGATCTTCAGCGAAAATGATACCGGTGTATGATTTGAATATGCTGTATAATCACCAACTTCAAAATTTTTTATTCAGTTAAAGTTCGAGTATCTTGTAAGAACTAAGTCAATTTCGCTTTCGCCATTCGCTGCCATACATGTAAATTTCCCCGGGGTATTTTCAATTCGACTATTACAAATGCACATATTAACTGTTTTGCAGAGGTCAATCAAATTATCACCAAAACGATTTGACCTCTGGTCCGGCGACCGGCGTGGAGGCGGATTATCGTTTAATCTGTCCGTGAAATCATAGTCAATCAGTCTTTCAAATTCAATATAATCTTTTTTTTGTCCAATTCTGCAGTTAAAGTCACCAAGTAACATGGTTCTTCCATATTCTGAGTATTCTAATATTTCATTCTGTAATTTCTCAAAAATATCAACATTATAAATTTCGTGCACGACTGACGATTCTGGTGCAATGTACGTTAAAGCAATGTACCAGTGCTGATCTAAATTGAAAAAAAGACTTGTCTAGTTTCACCCACATAATACAATCTATGTCGTTTTTTATCAGTTTAACACCGTTTTTATGTTATCTTTAACATACATAATAAGTCCACCGCTTGATCTTTTGGCCCTTTTATTTTGAAATTTTCGAAACGAGTGAAATACAGTACTATAACCTTTTAAGTCTATCTTTGACGATTTTGACGTCCATGTTTCACTAAGGCATGTAATATTATACTGCGAAATTAGTGAAATAAAATTTTCATCTCCCTTTTTAGCGCTTGTTAAACCCTCAACATTCCAGCTGAGGATACGTATGTGATTCTCGTTTGAATCCTATTGTGTCTCCATGCTCGGATCTGGCGGGGACGCTCCGCTGTCTGGGCATTGCTCACTACTTACATGGAGTTTACCATCAATGTATAATTTATCCCAGACGATGTATGCCTTTTTATTTTCATCTTTAGCTTTTTTCATGAGCGGCACAAGTTGGCGTCTTTTGGCCAGTATTTCTTTTGGGTATTGGGGGCTTACACCATAGTCTGTGTCTTTCAGGTTTCGGGCAGATTTTTTCACTTTGTCGCGATCATTCTGGGATTCGAATTTAACGAGAAGTGGCCTTGTTTTATCTTTATAAAATTTACCAAGCCTTTCAGCTGATTCAATCACAATGGTACCTTTGCATTTTCAACTTTCATATTATCCTCTATCACTGTTAAGACTTTTTCTTTGCACCTGTCATTTGTTTCGCCTTTTTCTTCTGGAATTTTGTAGAACATTAGGTTCTTTTCCAATTCCTTTGCTTTAAGCTTTATATCAACACTATTAGAAATTCTGGGCGTATATTTATTTTTTTTTATTTATACTTTCTGTATTTCATTTATCGATTTACTTATATACATGACTCCATTACTGTTGATAACGTTAAATCCTGTAACTAACGCTTTAAAGACAGGTTTGATTATTTTTATGCCCCAATTTTTTATCGAATAATAAAACAATAATATGAAAAAATGAAAACAGCATCGCAAATTTATATATTTAACTATATATAGTAGAAATTGCAAATGAATTTACGAAATAATTCTAATGTAGTACACTTTCTCTCTCTATCTGATTTTATCGGTGGTTCCGAGATTTACATTATGTTTTATTAAGTATACAAATAAAGTTTCTTTCCCATGTAGAGTTTTTTCATTAGGCGTACATGTATACATTACATATTATTTACTTCTAACTTTATAGTTCCGTTTATATAATTAATCCGTGTCAATATGTTAAAATAGCAAATATGCTTCACGGTTCATTGACTTTAGAATTTTTTTTACAAATTTGTATTTTTTTGCGAAAATGAATAAATACAATTTTTATACAAAAAAAAAAAATATGAAAAAGGCCAATTAATAAAAACTATAAGTCGCTTAAATAATTTCAGCAAAATCGGTCCACAATTCTCTTAATAGTACACTGAGCGATTGGTTCTAAATCAGAATGACATCTTACCACAAACTTCTTGCTGAAACAAACAAAACCATATGTTTTAGTACCTCACTTCATTTAAGGTATTAAAATAATTAAATATATGACTGTATAAATCTTTCATTACACTATTAACCGTTACAAGTCATCTGTTTGATATATTTTGTACTACTAGTTATCATTTTTTAAAAGAAAATTTAATTTTAGACTTCAAAGAATGTTTTCAAATAAGGGAAATTTCGAAATAGTGTAAGTCATTGAAGTACAATAATGTTCGTGGAATGGTAAGACATTGAAGACGTGCTTGTTTTTACATATTATATCGCCAGTTTTTGTTAATGTTATACGAAATAGCGTTTCTTCTGTTTTGACTGCAATTTGTACTCAGGACATTGTGCCGATTTACAAATTAATCAAAACAAATGAACTATTTACATTTAAACAGGGATATTGATGAGAGAACACCACTAAGTCATGCAGCAGAACATGGACTGCTGGAAATTACCAGGATGTTACTTGTTAACCAGGCAGACCAGACGGCGTTAGACAAAAAAGAGGTAACATTTGAATAGAATACACAGAATTATGTTAATATATATGTAGCCGTTTTGTCAGATGTCTTGTGAATTTCTATATATTCACTCGTTTAAGTATATTCATATATCTTATGACAAATATCTTATTGAAACAGCTACGATATTTACAATACTGAGATCCAGTCTTTCATGAATCAATAAATCCGGGTCTACTACCATTCTATTTACATTATGATGAAATTTAAATTTTCTTTCCTTTGAATTTGAACAATTATGTAGTCGTCTAAGTATTTTTTCTCGAAATATTTCAATACGTGCAACTTGGATATTGAAAACATAAGTTTTCAAGGGTGTTTCCTACGAAAGTTATTACTTGTGTGTATAGAAACAGAGCAGAATCATATTTCATAGAGAATATTTTTCCAAACGTAAGAAATCTATCAAACATAGTAACTACGACATAGAGTAATTGCTGTTATACAAACATTAAATGAAAGTGTTTATTTGTGTTTTTGTGTTTTGTTTGTTTGTTTATTTGTTTGTTTGACTCGATTATTTTTGACAGCTGCTTTATGTTAATATTCTGCGTAATTCGTATTTTTGAAATCCGGTCTTACACTGTTTCCCGTCCATATTATTGTAGATTCTTCGTTAATTAGATGTAATTCAGTGTCTCGTCCCATCCATAATGCAGTGCGGCAGAAAAGCGGAGTTAAACCCACAAATTTGTATAAATCTACTTCAAACGTATTTAATTGTAGACATGTCAACATTCCTTATTCCTTAAGGACTACATCTTCTTGTTTAAAAATTAAAAGTAGCCGAGGTCAGAAGTTATAGACAAGAAATTGTAATGGATGTCTGTGTGATCACTCGTCCTAAAAAGCAATTTGTTGCTAAATAACATGCTTTTTTTATTATTATAGCATTACGCTTTAATGTGGCAAGAAGATCTATGATCTATGAAATACGTATTTCTTAATTTAGAGATTTTGTTCTCAGCAAAAATGACAATACACAACGTAATTCCCATTTATGTATTCCTTGACTATTGGAATACTTTACATGAGCTATCACAAACGTCATTCATGTTTTTATTTGGACCTCGGTAACATATAGAGCAAGACAACACAGGACCATAATCTAGGAAATTAAAGGGCAATTCAAGTAGGTATCAATATTGATAATTAGGGGCCTCCGTGGCCGAGAGGTTAAGGTCGCTGACTTCAAATCACTTGCCCCTCATCGATGTGGGTTCGAGCCTCACTCGGGGCGTTGAATTCTCCATGTGAGGAAGCCATCCAGCTGGATAAATTATAGGAAATAATGAATTAGGAATTCAGGCCACAAACATCTCTCTCTCTCTCTCTCTCTCTCTCTCTCTCTCTCTCTCTCTCTCACTCACTCACTCTATATACATGTACATATACATGTATATAGACTATTGGAATACTTTACAATATAAATATCGCATATCGGTAAAAAGTCACCAGAAAGCACCCATTTCCAATGTGCTACACTACGTGTTGTATTCCAATATACCTGCGGCCTGGAGGACGCCGGTAATAATATGAAACAGAAAAGAAAGCGCCATACATAAAACGTACGCGGGCTCATAAAAATACAGGACGACAAATATTCTATAAATGTAGTCTAGAAATAAGATATATGTATTTCATAACTTGTAGCGTAGGATACTTATCAGAAAGTTGAATGGACACTTCTCTGTGTTTTATCAATCAACCAAATCTTGTCTTAACAGGTTCAGTTACTAACATGTTGGGGGCTATTTAACGGGAGCAAAGTCATTAAAGGTATAACTTTTAAGTTTAAATGGGTAATGTTTGACTTAAGCCGGTGCTAGGGGGCGTGGGCAGTGTTGCATATTCCATTACTGCTCATGAACAGACTCAATAAAACCGAGTCTGCAGAATTACTCTTGTATATTTCTCTTGATCCCGATACTGTTTAACATTAACAGCATGTATAAAAATGAAATTTACATTTTCATTCTTTCACCTCGCCTAGTCTTATCCTACTACAGGTTTCTGGTGACCTCAGTAGCGTGCATGAATCTTTCTCTGTGATAATGAAGTTAAATTCTGGAGACTGTATTGAAGATGTGATAAAATGAAAAATATGTAGATCTCCAAATAAAAAATGTTCTATCAAATTTGGTATTCTGTTACAGGGGTAGGGAAGTTCTGTGTACATGCACGTTTTTCTTTCTTTCACAGTTTATGAGAAGAGGTTACACGCTTATCACCATTGAAAAGAAATTAGACACTTTTGTTCTTCATCAGTAGAAATGAACATGGTACATCATACAGTGCCCGATATTCTTTTTGTTAGTCTGAATACATTAGCAAACTCTCTACCAAAAGATAATTCAAATTTCCTCATTTTGAAACTCATGTTGTACCTCTCATACTTAGTCAAAACATCGTCCCGAGAAACTGAACTGTGCTAATGGTCGGAACGCAATCTGAATCCTTTGTAAAAGATACTTATTTCCGGAACCCGGACTATCCGTGTCTATAGACAATTAATTAGACACTTGTGAAGAAAATGAATTCATATCTATTCATTTTGCCACAAACAGAAGGATCTCCAACTGTAATGAATATTTAATACTTGATGGCCTTTCCTGGAAAGGTGATATATCGCGAGAAATACACATTTTATTTATGTGGGTTTTCGGGATATCTTGGTGCAATACCTCCAATTTTGTGACTTACGAAACATCTGATCTTTTAGGACGGACATATTGATATCGGGTAGTGTCCGATTCTTGTGATTTCTTACCCTTTAATAATTTACCAAGATTATTTTGAAATTCCATATTTTAACATTTTGTATTATGTAGTTTCGCAAGACACTAAGTACCCGGATAATTTTGACTCTGTTCAGCGACATTGACTCAGTGCAACCGTGGCGAATGTAAAGCTGATACAACTTTTGTTTTCTATATAATTTCGATATATAAAGGTACGTTTTGATTGTTCTATCTGTCTCTATCGATCAAGTGTGTATTTATTTCAAAATGTATTATTTAAATGTATTAACCTTTGTGTTTTCAGGTGGAATACTTAAGAATCAGGCAAAATAGTCAATGATTGTTTTTATAAAAACATCTTTAAAAATAATTAAATGCTTTTCTTGCCCCTTTTATTTATTCTGCTTTATTTGCCCGTTTATACTATGTTGCTAATCCACTGCATATTGACAAAATATACGGTCAAATGTGCTGACACTGGGAAAAGGGATGAAAACCTAACTTCGAGTTGATAATAACCGAACTCAGTTTACATGAGAAATGGATAAAATCTTAACTTAAACGAAATCGTGGAAGGATAAACACCTAAATGAATATTCTAATATGGCTAACAATGCTTTAATAATTACAACGATGTTACGTTGACGTCACGTCAACGTGATATTTAGCGCCATGTACGCATCAATAAATAGCGCTTTAAAATTTCATAAAATATTTTACTTAATAACATGTTTTAAACGAAATGTCACATTTGTGCGTATTGCACAGATGTTTTGATTAATTTATACACATACTGAATTAGTTATTCGCTTTGCTGAATAATCTGCAATAATTTTCGCCCGAACTGAATTCTGCCGCAAGTCATATAACCGTTTCCGGTCCTGGCGTGTTTTAACAAATACCTACTATTGTCGCCATGTTTGCGCGAAGAAACAGTTCCATTATATTTGATATACATTTTACAATAAGGAACATATTAGAATTGAAATAATTAATAGCAAAACAGTGCTTTATCACTTTTTCATACACTCGGGCGGTTATACGTCGTCCGAAATAATTTCATTCGGGCTGCACCCTAGTGAAATTATTACGCCAGACATATAACCGCCCATCGTGTGTAAATAGTGAGAAAGACCTGATTTGCTGTAAATTATTTCTTAAAATATTGAATATAGATATAGAAATTAATTAGTTCACATGTAGATGGTACGAAAGACCGGTGGTGACAGTCCAAATTCAAGAATTCACGATTTCTGAGTATGAATTCGTAAAGTAGAAATCATGTAGTATTTAAATGAAATCGAGAATTCTTGAAGTGGTATTTGTGAAATCATGAAATCGTGAATAATTGAATTCTTGAATTTTTGACATGAAATACGGAAATGGTGAATTCATAAAGTTGTGAAATATTGAATAATTGAAATACTGAATTAGTGAAATTCTGAAATATTGAAATCTTGAAAAATTGAAATCGAGAATTTTTTGAAATTTTGAATTACTGAAATATTGATTTATAGAATAATTGAAATGTTGAATTTTTGAAATCATGAAATCGTGAACAATTGAATTCTTGAATTTTTGACATGAAATACGGAAATCGTGAATTCATGAAGTTGTGAAATATTGAATGATTGAAATATTATAATTGAAATCGAGAATTTTTTGAAATTGTAAATTATTGAAATATTGCATTATTGAATAATTGAAATATTGAAAAATTGAATAATTGTAATATTGAATTTTCGACATGAAATATGGAAACCGTGAATTCATGAAGTTGTGAAATATTGAAATCTTGAAATTTGTAAAATTTTGAATTATTGAAATCATGAATAATTGTAATTGAGAACTTTTTGAAATTGTGTATTACTGAAATATTGATTCTTGAATAATTTAAATATTGAATTTTTGACAAGAAATATGGAAATCGTGACTTTATGAAGTTGTGAATTATTGAAAAATTGAAATCTTGAATAACAGAATAATTGAAATATTAAAGTAGTGAAATTCTGAATTACTGAAATCCTGAATAATTGAAATCGTGAATTATTGAAAAAATTAATTATTGAAAAATTGAAATATTGAATTTGGAAATCGTGAATTAGTAAACTTCAAGATTTCACGATTTCATGAATTTACGAATTCATTATTTCACAATTTGTGCGTGAATTCCTGAAATCGTGAATTTATGAAATCGTGAATTATTGAATAATTGAAATATTGAATAACAGAATAATTGAAACATTAAATTAGTGAAATTCTGAATTATTGAAATCCTGAATAATTGAAATCGTGAATTATTGAAAAAATTAATTATTGAAAAATTGAACTATTGAATTTGGAAATCGTGAATTAGTAAACTTCAAGATTTCACGATTTCATGAATTTATGAATTCATTATTTCACAATTTGTGCGTGAATTCCTGAAATCGTGAATTTATGAAATCGTGAATTATTGAACTTCAAGAATTCATAATTTCAAGATTCACGATTCCAGGATTTTTGCGTGAAATTTAGAAATAGTAAATATGTGAAATCGTGAGTTATTTATCTTCAAGATTTCACGATTTCATGAATTTACGAATTCAGTATATAACAATTTTTGCATTAATTCATGAAATCGTGAATTACTGAACTTCAAGAGTTCACGATATTTCACAATTTTTGCGTCAATTCCTGAAGTCGTGAATTTGTGAAATTGTGAATTACTGAACTTCAAGAATTCATGATTTCAAGAATTCACGATTTTTGCGCGAAATTTAGAAGTTGTGAATTTGTGAAATTGTGAATTATTGAACTTCAAGATTTCACGATTTCAAGAATTCACGAATTCAGTTTTTCACAATTTTTGCCTAAATTCCTGAACTCTTGAATAATTTAACTTCAATAATTCATGACTTCAGGAGTTCATGATTTCAGGAATTCATGAATTCAATATTTCACAATTTGTGCGTGAATTCCTGAAAACGTGAATTTGCGATTTTTGCTTGAAAATTATACATCGTGAATTTTTGAAATCGTGAATTATTGAATTTCAAGATTTCATGATTTCAAGCATTCAGGATTTTTGCGTGAAATTTAGAAATCGTGAATTTTTGAAATCGTGAATTATTGAATTTCAAGGTTTCAAGATTTCAAGAATTTGTAGTTTCCAAATTTTACGCAAAATGAGTAAATTCTTGAAATCGACAATTCAGTAATTTTTGAAGTTCTATAATTCACGATTTCACAAATTCACTATTAACGAATTTCACGCAAAAATCGGGAATTCTTGATACAGTGAATAATTGAAATCGTGAATTCATGAATTTTTGAAGTTCGGTAATTCACGATTTCATATATTCACGTTTCCTAATTTTCACACAAAAATCGGGAATTCTTGAAATCGTGATTTCTTGAATTTTTGAAGTTCAATAAATCATAAATTCATGATTTCCAAATTTCACGCTAAAATTGTGAAACATTGAATTCGTAAATTCTTGAAATCGTTAATTCATGAATTCTTGAAGTTCAATAATACACAAATTCACAATTTCCAAATTTCACGCAAAAAACGGGAGTTCTTGAAATCATGAATTGTTGAAACCGTGAATTCGTGAATTCTTGAAACTCAATAACTCACAAATTCACGATTTCCAAATTTCACGCTGAAACTGTTAAATATTGAAATCTTTAACTTTTAAAATCGTGAAATCTTGAAGTTCAATAATTCACGAATTCACGATTTCCAAATTTCGAGCAAACATTGTGAAATATTGCATTTGTGAATTCTTGAAATAGTGAGATCTTGAAGTTCAGTGATTCACGATTTCACATATTCACGATTATTTCCAATTTTTATGCAAAAATCGGGTATTCTTGAAATCGTGAATTCTTGAAATCGTGAATTCATGAATTCTTGAAGTTCAATAATTCACAAATTCACCACGATTTTCAAATTTTACGCTAAATTCGTGAAATACTGACTCCGTAAATTCTTGAAATAGTGACATCTTGAAGTTCAATAATTCACGATTTTACGAATTCACGATTACTAAATTTCAAGCAAAAATTGTGAAAAATTAAAATCGGAAATTCCTGAAATGGTGAGTTCTTGAAATATTAAATTTATGTATTCTTGAAGTTCAATAATTCACAAATTCACGAATTTCAAATTTCACGCTAAAATTGTTAAATATTGAATTTGTGAATTCATGAAATCTTGAAGTTCAATAATTCACGATTTTACGAATTCACGATTTCCAAATTTCAAGCAAAAATTGGGAAAAATTGAATTCGTGAATTCTTGAAATCGTGAAATGTTGAAGTTCAATAACTCACATTTTTCCAAGTTTCACGCAAAAGTAGTGAATTCTTGAATTCATGAATTCGTGAATTCTTGAATTCCTTAAGTTCAATAATTCGCAATTTTCTAATTCAATATTTCAATTTTTCATTAATTCAATATTTCAATAATTCACAATTTTAAGAATTCTCGATTTCCGTTATTCAAGATTTCAAAAATTCAGAATTCCACAAATTCAACATTTCAGTTATTCAGTAATTCCAAATTTCAATTTTGCAATAATTCACGACTTCATAAATACACGATTTCCATATTTTATTTCAAAAATTCAATATTTCAATTACTTGATAATTCAATATTTCAGTAATTCAAACTTCTAAAAAATTCTCGATTTCAAGTATTGAAGATTTCAATATTTCAGACTTTCGTTAATTCAAGATTTCAATATTTCACAACTTCATGAATACAAGATTGCCATATTTCATGTAGAAAATTCAATATTTCAATTATCCAATAATTCAATATTTAAGTAATTCACAGTTTCAAAAAATTCTCGATTTCAAGTATTCAAGATTTCAATATTTCAGAATTTAGCTAATTCAAGATTTCAATTATTAAATATTTCACAACTTCATGAATCCATGATTTCATTATTTCATGTCAAAAGTTCAAGAATTCAAGAATTCAATAATTTAATATTTCAGTAATTCACAATTTCAATAAATTCTCGATTTCAAGTATTTAAGATTTTAATATTTCAGAATTTCCCTGATTCAAGATTTCAATTATTCAATATTTCACAACTTCATGAATTCACGATTTTCTTATTTCATGTTAAATTTCAAGAATTTAATTATTCACGAGTTCATGATTTCGCAAATACCACTTCAAAAATTCTCAATTTTATTTAAATACTTCATGATTTCTACTTCACGAATTCATACTCAGAAATCGTGAATTCTTGAAATTGAAATGTCACCACCGGTCTTTTGTACGATGGTCTGATTATTGAACATATTACTTTACTTTGTAAGAGGTAAAATATTCAAACTTTGTCATTAATGTTACAAGATGTTACATGTACACCAACTACAGTAACACAATTTTCATAATAACAATATTATGCAATAGCAATGTTTGAAAAAATCTGAATAAACCCTCGAAAATAATTCAATATATAATCAAAAATAATTTATGCCAAACCATATAACTATATAACGATAAAAGAAATTATTTCATACCACAGATGTTCGAAGTTCTATGACCACCACCCTCTCTCTCTCTCTCTCTCTCTCTCTCTCTCTCTCTCTCTCTCTCTCCTCTCTCTCCTCTCTCTCTCTCCCTCCCTCTCTCTCTCTCTCACCGTTTCAGAAGAATTGCGTTTGTCTCAAATCTTAAAGCCTAAAAGATTTTATAGAGATTCAAATGCAATATTTTGATATTGTATAAATAGGATAAGATCTGTGATTAGTTATTAACTATAATAATATGACATTTTTCAGACGGTTAGTAGGAGAGAAAAGTTGAGCTGAGAGGGGTGGGTTGGTCACAGAACTTCGAGCATCTATGGTTCATACATGAAGCAAGGACGAACACCTATGTTTTCGTTTGTTAAGGCATTTCTCCATTTTAAGTTTGTATTTATCCGGCACTGTTTTATATATCAGTCAGGAATTATCCCCAAATCTAAACCCACCTCATAACCAATAGTTTTTAAGCTATAGAAATGAATTTTAAACTCTGATACTGTTACACCATTGTCATAGAGATTTTATTGAACTAATACAGTTGATAAGAAAGGTATTACTCCTTATTTGGTACTTTAAAACGGTCGGAAACATGAAAAAGTTCATTTTGAAGACATTTTCGAGCACATTTCAATGAAATCTACCGACATAATGTGATTGGTCGAACAAAATATGTAGTACACAAATCATGTTACCAATACAGGATATTATGACTATTAAATGTTTTACGCTAACATTGCACGAAAAACGATATGAAAATTAATTACGAACATCGTCTTTCCGTCAACCATGTTGGCACTGAGTTAGGGTCGCTGAACAGAATTAAGTTTATCCGGGTACATAATGTGATACTTGTCATAATCATACGTCCTGTGCACGTATGAATAACCCTTTTATGAGACTTGAAATCGATGTTAATTAAAAAAATAAAACGATAGTTTCTATATTTCAGAAGTGGAAGACATGTCTTGATATTCATCTTTGTATTGAGGAAATAGAAGAGGTAAGAATCATTTTATTTTTAGGTGTTAAATTTTCTTATACTGTTTATCTCTTGTGGTCTGTACAAACTTTGTCTGACCAAGCATCGAATATAATTTACACTGTTAGTTCATTATTTGACCGTTTAAATATGAGCGTAAAAATAAAACTGCAGATGTTTGATACAATGCATGTAACTATTCTATTATATGGTTCTTAAGTTTGGGTCGTCTACAACAGTACTGAAGTTGATAGGTTTCAAATATATACTATGTGTAGGTACGCAAACACCAACTATAGCTGTCTACGGCGAACTGGGGACATTCTCACTTTCTATTGTAGCAAAGGAAAGATGAGATCTTTTTAAGTTTGGTTAAAGATCTTGCATGTATAATTACCATCATGGAAACACAAAAGAATCCAGTTATTTTGTGGCGCTTCTTTAATATTTCTAATAAGAATGCCACTTTTATTTAAAGGTGCAAAATAAAGACAAATGATGAGACATAGATTTTTAAAAAAATACTACACATTTTAAAATATACTAATAAACATTTCGATAGCCGTGCAATATTCCCTTGAAATCAACACGTACAGAGAAACGAATGATTATTTTTGTATTTTCTTAGACTGACATGGGTGCTCATTATGTCCTACTTTCGTGTTTATCGCTTTTCCGTAATCGGTCGGAAATTCTTCGGGATCACGTGATTTTAAAATCAATTCAAAGGAATATTCGTTTAAAGACGCGCGACAAAATAACTGCATTTCCATGATGGTAATTATACATGATTTGCACGAAAAATATGAGATTTACAAAATTTTAGTTTCAAATTGACAGTGACATTATATAAGGCCAAGACAATGTGTTAAATGTCTAAAATGTTTTTTTAATTAATGTAGCCATAAGTACATAAATCAGTGTATTTAGGTAAATTTCAATCAGATTTTGTTTCTGCAGTGTAAGGTAGTTATTCATTTATATTCTTAAAACTATGCTGAAAAGCGATTAACTGAAGAAGTTTGCAGACGAAGTTGTGAAAACACTTTTATGCGGGAAGGGCCTAAATTGTCCTCTCGAAAACTTGTCGTATATTATCTGTACAATTAGATTAAGAATGATTTTCATGAAGTTTTGTGAGTAACAAAAATGTTGAGTTCCCTATGCTAAGATTGTAAAAATCACGTTACCGTTTGGGCATATATTATATTTTGCATCTGTTTATAAATTATAGCCTCGTTTCGGAGGATTCTTCCGAAAAAAATCCGAAGATTCGCGACGGGTTCGTAAGCAGTCGGAAAACATACTTTCGGTTTGAAATAGGATTTTTTTTATTTATTTGTTGGTTATTCTTGAACATATCCATGACTATTTGGTCAGATCCGATGCAGTGGGTCATATTTTCAGTAAATTGGAAGTCTCAGCTCCAAACTCTTGTTTTCATATAATACTCTTTTGGGTTTTAGTAGTGGACCTTTAAACTAATACAGTTATTCTTTATAAGTTTGTTGAGTATTTAAGAGCATACACAGCACCCAAATAAATCTCATTTTTTAGTGAAGGGCTCAAAAGTTTTGAATTCATCGGTGACTGAGGGTTCAGAAATGAGTTTCAAGGTGTGGCTGTTATAATTAAGACATATAAGTAAATGAAGTATCGTATCATACAAAAATGAGTTTTGTATCTGTTTAAAAACAATATTCGGGTATTTAGGCACGTAGTAACACATAGCAGTACATACGTCGCACGTCATGTTGCACATAAACGTAACGTCATTTGAACGTCAATTTGACGCCCAATTACAAATTGAGAAAATAAATAGCAGATTTTGCTTCAATCCCAAAATCAACTGCAGAAACTCGAATGGCACTGGGGTTGCGTGACTGCCGGCCTGAGGCGCCAGGCACCTGAAACGATGCCACTGACGGCGAGACAAAGAATCAGACTTTTCGTTGCATAAGCCAGTGATATGAGATGCTTTATGCTGAATTGTTTCCTTCATTGCAAGAAGTATCAAGGGGCGCAATAGTGACATTACATTCTTTGACTTGGCAGATGTTTTATTCAAAACGTATACCAGAGCCCTATTGTCAGTGTTTCTTGATTTTTTTTATTTCTGAAGTCTTCTGTCCATGCAAAGAAAGCTTACATGATCGGCACTTATTCTTAAAAGGTAGTTATGTCGTTGCAAATACCAACGCCCTCTTCACGTAGAAGGCCAAGGGAAGAATATCCATTAATTTCGAAAAAACAGCTGCGTATCCCAGTTTATGAGCGCCTGCACTATCCGTAAAGAGGTCTAAAACAGAACTATCCAACCAGTCTAACTCGGGGAAGCTGCAGTAACCATTACAATTGTCAAGAAATGATAACCATACCCTCAAATCATCTTTAACTGAACTGGTCACTCTAAAATGATGTGAACTTTTGACCAAACCGCCCATAATGTCATAGAAACGACGATTGAATGTTCTGGAACAGGAAATGGCTCAGCCACAGAAATTTAGAAGACGTACCAAGGCTTGCAGCTCGCGCAGGGTGGCTTTCTTTTTCTTGAGTAACGATGATAGTTCCTGTTATAATGTTTTAATTTATCCTCTGGGATTCGTATCTGCATCAAACTTGAGTTAAATTCCAGCCCTAAAACTCTAATATCGGAGTCGGATATACGTTCTTTCTTCAGCTAACGGTATGTTAATGCCCATGTATAAAACAGGACAAAATGGCCATACATTTACCTAAATTAGAGCGAGCCAGACAAATACATTCACCCAAGAAATGAAACAGAATTTCTGAATTGCTTTTGTACCTACCCCAGCCATTGTAAGAAAGAAGCAAACTTTTCCCAAAGGCAGCATGAGATTGCGCAGCCCGTAGGTAAAGCCTTGGCTACAAAATAAATGCCTCCTTATTTGAATCCTAATAATTCAAAATCACCTTTATGAATCGGCAAGAGGCAAAAGGCAGATTTGATGTCCATTTTGGCCATTTCACAAGATCGCCTTAGCGAAGCAACAGCCTCAACTACCCTGTCTATAGATGTGTAACGAACTGAGGAAGAAGCTGGATCAATAAAATCCTTCAAACGTGAACCCTGCGGGTAGGAAAGATAATGTATAAGCCTCGAACTACCATCTGTTTTGGGCACAATACCTATTGGGGACTGCCTTAAATTTGGAAAAGGTTTTTCTTTAAAAGGACCAGCAATCCTGCCTAACTGCACTTCCTTCATTACTTTCATATAAGCAAGAGCAGGGTTTTGCCTAACGGAAAGTTAATTCTGACAAGAAGGTGGGACTCTAGGACCCTGGTATTGTAATTGAAACCCAGTGGTAAAACCTTCCAAAAGTTCATCTGCCAGTTGTTTATTCAGATACAAAGAAAGATAGTCTTTTAATACTGCTAGGTTAATAGGGTTGTTGGCGAGGGAATGGAGGTCTACGTGACCCTCTTGAAGATGCCGGTTTCGGCTGTCTAATGTTTTCCCTGTGGTCCAACTGACGAATACCTAATACGATATTGATTAGCATTTACGGGATTCTGAAAACAATTCTTCCTAGAGTGTTTCCCATTACAGCGCATACAATTATGCGCTTACACACACGGTAATTTGTTACAAATACCTTGAAAATAAAAGTCGTAACATTTTCTTGCGCTAGGCATGCCACTATTTTCAGGCCTATGGTTGTATAAACAAAATGAATATAACAACCAAAGCTCTTTGTCTATCGTGTTCCATGACATACATGACGGTTTAGAATTCCGCAGCCAAAATTGTTCGTCGTGCTTTAACCAGTTCGGATAAATGGCTCGGTTAACACCTAATCTGATAGTATGCATGCATTTTAACAAATTTAATTAATTTATGCTAAATATAGATGGAGGAGAAGGAAATGGTAAGGGGCAGAATTGGGCCCGGGGGGAGGGGAAATGGGGGAACACGAAGGGGAAAGTTGAACAAGGACGAATATACAAAGAGAATGCCACGTTCCTTAATAACAGTCACACTACAACGTACACCAGGACAGCGCAGACACTCGTGTACCAAAGATTAACATAAAACCACAACTAACTGAATAACATGGAAAAAACGAACAAGCAACACGTTAGAAAACTGTAGGGCACCGTTATAGACTTACAAGCATACAAACGCACTCACACAAGTAGAAAAAAAAACAATCGTGTACCGTCTTAGGATTTCGGCTGCCAATACAAAGGGGAGCCGCGAAACTTACTCAGGTAAAGGGGGAGGGAATGCAAAAGTAGCGTAAATGCAAGGGAAAGGAGGTGCAATATGGGGAATGAGGAGGAGGAAAAACGCTTACAACAAACAAGAAAATATAAGCAACAGACAATACACGACAGACAAAACAACCAGTTGAAAATAGGGACACCGCATTGGAACGGTCAGTTACCTATATAAAGGAAACTGGGGGTTTAAACGCGTTTAGGGCAGGCCAATCTCGCACTAACCCTATCTTCAACAAGTTAGACAACACAATGTAAATAAAATCCCCGCAGAGAAAGGCTCTAACATTAGTGCAAAAATAACAAATAAATAAAGCTAAACATAAAATTAAGATATATCTGAGGTAAAATTACGCCAAAGTACTCAACAACTTGTCTGAAGTCAGAGCAACAAGAGCCTAGCTTTTAAGGGCACGACTAACAAAACTGTAAGACAAAAATCAACTCCCTCCGTCCGTTGTATATAGGATTTAGGAGAAAAGCATAATGGAGTCTTATACTTTATTAGCCATGGCACCATCAAATAGGAAAGCGTAGCAATTAACTGTAGAGGGGCCAAACACTAAACATGCACTGTGCTTTGCAAATTTCGCATAGTTTCCTCTTTTGATAAACTTTTTGACCCATTTTACAAATATTTGATTAAAATTAGGGCTGTGTTTAATTTTCCGAATTTTATAAACTACATCTCCTAAGTTTTCCGGGTGTGTAAGTCCAAGTTTTAAAAGTGTTTTTAGGTTTGTATTTTTCTAACATTTCCGACGATCTGTAGTAAAATTGACTAAAAGCTTTCCCTAGCTTGTGTAACGGTAACCCTGTTGTAACCCTGCTGTAACAATTTCTTGGTGATATGAAGATTTCTGTCATTAAAATCATCTGTCTTTGAGCAAGCTCTTGCAAAACGAAAAGTTGTGAAATATAGACACCGTAAGATGTTGCTGGAGGGACATCTCTTACCTTGACTGTTATTACAATGATCTGGTCGTAACATACTGCTAAGTCTATGAATTTGCCATTGACTATCTTAATTTTAACATATGTTGAATCATGGTCACCCAAGTCCTCTCAGTCGGAACTCATAACTCCCAGTAACGTACTTATCTGACTCTATACTAGTATTACGAACAGTTCGATATACCCTGCTCGTAAATTTCGTATTTCGAATTAAGTAACTTGAAAATTAGATTAACTAATATCTGATAATCAAAATTTGACTTCGTATCTGTAAATTTCTTCTGAAGTATCATTTGATTTCAGCTGGATTTCAATAACGGACATTGCAAGTTCGAGCCCTAGTTTCTGCAAAGACACAGCTAAATTTCACTTATTATGTAGCCGTATGGTGACAGCCCGATACAGCCCATAGGTTTTATTCGGAAGCCATATATGTGTTCGACCGACAGTCTGTATTTTCGATTTTTGAAAGTCACATGAACGACCGATAATTGACAACCGCAAGGCTAAATAGAGTAAATATTCCTTACATACCTCGACCGCATATCATTCCCTGTTCGTCATACCGTTTTGATATATTTGAAAGTAATTGTTCGCTGTATTTTCTGCTACCATTATTTTTTAGTAGCTGATTTCTGCTATTCCGTTATCTTGTTCTGTCGCAGCGACATAGCGGCAGACTTCTTTGTTATGCCCCGACAAACATCACCCCCCCCCCCCAAACATCGTTTTGGCGCCCAGTCAAATGTCGCCTCGTCGAATGTCGCCCCGATAAGCACCACCCCGCCAAACGTTGTCCCGCCAGATGTGTCCCGTTGAATGTCGCCTGCAAAATGTTATTTATAGGACCCGGCGACTTTCGGCTTACTCAAAGTCTCACTGCCGAATGACGCTCTACTAAATGCACGCCACCGGCCTGACTTTAGGGCTTTTGTTTTGCATACTGTAAACCTAGAAATGTTTTTCGCGCTTTTTAAATTAGCGCCTTTCGCGGATAGTATATTTCCGTGATATTTAACAGCCGCGAAAAACTCTGATCTAACAAAAACGCGAAATATTCTAGCTTCAGATTAAATAGATCGCTATAAAATTGTTCTGTACTTAAACATACCTGGATATTAACGACTCAAGTTATTTCTGTATGATGTAACAGCCTTTTCAATATCGATCCGTCAGGCAAACAGGGGATAAAAACAGAAACAATATGCATCTATCGGACGACATATACGTGTAATTTGTAGTCGGCAGCCAATGCGATATATTATTTGTAAGTAAAATATTGTGTCTATTTCTGCTAAGTGTGGTTTAATCGCCTAACAAATGATACTGCTTTATAGCCTTTAAATGGCAAACAAATGACAGTGTAATAACAGCAATTTACTGACTGTATATAATCGGGTGTGTGAAAAAGTCCGTATCTAAAAAGGATTTCTCTCTATCTGTTCTGGGGGTTTTATCTCGCGCTGTATCTCTGGTCAAATCGCTCTGTGTCTGTTAGTAGAGGATGGTTTTCGCGCCCTGTGTGGCTACGTTTCCTATTTGTAAAGCGCCTTTGAACGTGTTTATTATGAAAAGGGCGCTATATAAATCTGGTATAATAATAACCGTTGATATGGATGAAAATGATTGGGGTACATTTATAATTAAAGGGTACAAAAACTGAACATTTTCGAGAATACTATCAATGCAGCTATGCCGTGACACTTACCCTAGTATACTAAATATGTTCACTTGCGACTTCATTTTCGCGGGATTCGCGATGGATATGGTTCCGCGAATATTTGTATCCGCGAAAATGTCCACGTTTTGAAAAACGCGAAACATAGTTTCCGCGAACATTCCTAGGTTTACAGTAACACTAGGAGTACCATTGAGTAAGTAAAATCAGAATTCTATTCGAGTGGTAAAGTCACAGCTTGTATATTATCCGCCGTGATTTTTGCCCAACCACCTCAACCAAGTATGGCATTAGCTTTTCAGATAGGTGTCTCGTTTTTCCAGTCACGACAGTCAATCGCACCGAGGCAAACATAAGGTGACTTTCCAGTGTTGAATTAATTTGTAATCTAGATAAAGATAAGACGGGTGGGTGGATGGCTGCGTGCATATTGCCCTCTTTCTATATTTCACAAAAAATGTGTAATTTAAGACCGTGCGACTGGAAAGTGCAGGTAGGTGCTAGGGGGTAAGAACGAATAGTATCCTCCGGTAACATTTATAAGCATGATAAGGGACTTGCAAATGCTCCATCAATATTAAAATCTTACTACCTTTTATCTTCAATTCAGCTGATACTGTCATGTCATACAAGAGGGCGGAAATACTATGTTTGGAGTGACAACGTTTGTCAGGGCGCAAAACCGACGTCTGTCGGAGCGACATCCGGCAGGGCAACGTTTGTCGGGGTAATGTTGGCGAGACGTCATAACGGTGTTCGTCGAGCCGACGTTTTGTGGGGCGGCGTTAAGCGGGTGCTATAACGTTTGTAGTTTGGTCGGTGTCACAGGACGAAATAATAAAATGCAGAAATCAGCCACCACATTTCTGTCATTTTGTATCAATTAATAGTCAAAACTCATGGCAACATTGTGACTTAGTAAGGCAGATTTCATAGTCCGTAAGTAAAAATTTCGAGTAATTAGTTAAAATTTTTATTGACAAAAAATTAGATAATTAGTCGAAATTTTAATACAAAGAGTCTAATGTCTCTCGGAATTTGGAGAAGATAAGTCGTCTTTTAGAGTTTGCTCTTCTGTAGGATCACCAATTTCAAGAATATAATAAATGCTTTTTTTCTTAGTAGTTTGTCTGTCTTGTTAACAAAGCTAAGATAGATAGAAGAAACCTTACTTCCGGAGTCAGAAGCTAATACAAAATAGTTTTGAAAATGTTTATTTTTTCAAGAGCCTATTCACTGTCAAATGAAATAATAAGATATACAAAACGTTAAAATCAATTCGATTTATAAATATAAAAATTCTTAAAGGTTAATAATAATACCAACAGTAAAGGACGTTAAAACATACAGTTGTTCTGATATGTATTTAAACGCACACAATTCTGTACAAAATTATCGAAAAACACCTAACTTAAAACATATGTATTGAGGTACAATAGGAACAGTGAACATATCTGTACCCCTTGTCTGTAGACACAAACGATTAAAAGAAGTAAAATAATGCTATGTTTTTAATTAGAAATAATAACAAATTTATCTGATACATTTTCTAAAACATTGTATAGCGTTCTCCTTAAGTAAATAGCCGCTGGCTTCAGCCCTGTACATGTGTATACTACAATGCATTTGAGAAAAATCCCCGATATTTTGTCGGCATACAACATCAAAATCAGCATCGGGATAGGCTAGAAATGCCTAGTATTAAACAACATATATTGAAGAAAATCAAACAGCCATACAAATGTAAGGGTATAACTGTTATAGTCTCAGGGATGTGTGAATACTGTTAGGCGCATATAACGTTCATAATTGCATTCTGCATCTACTGTTTCTAAATATTTATTATTCAGACGCGATCAACAAATCGTTTTACCTTGAAATATAAAAGTTATGGAATAACCGTTACCACGGGCGGTATACTTGTATGGTACATATATCAATACTCACAAAATGAATTACAGCATATCCTGGTACAAAATATATGTGTTTCCAGCTGCATTTGCATACAAAATATATAGGCTATTGAACCGATATCGTTCTATACACACGACTATTTTACTCTACCTGTCCATCATTAACCTGTCACTGTCCATTCTTAAAATAGTGGATACTTAAAGAATGGGTACAGGTTAATAATGGACAGGTATAGTAACAACCTTGTACGCTGAGAGGTGTGAGTACATCAACCTATGAAATTCTAAAGTTTCGAAATATAAACTGCAACGTTTTACAGAGCAGCTGCAATAAAAAAAACCTAAAGGAGAACATATGAGTTTAACCTAAATCGCCCCACAAATTAACAACCAAATGAAAATCAAACAATGTGCAAAAAAGCAATTACAGAATGTTAGTTTAAATCTTCAACCGTTAAAAGTAGTAAAGTCCCCTTTGTTTACTCCTAACTCGCAATAGAAAAATATCGCAGATATACACATGGTATGGCATTTTCAGTCGAAAATAGAAAGCGGGCAACGTAATGTAAAAGCAAGAGAGCAAGAGCTGTCGGAGGACAGCAACGCTCTACTATTCAAAGTCTTGTCATTTGTATGAATATTAAAGTCGAAAAGGGGGCATAATTTTGTAAAATTGCAAAAAGGGATACGGAACCTGTACAATGCATAACAGCTCATGACAATGGACAATTAAGCAACTTTCAATCAATTTCCACTGGTGGGTACTGAGATACCAGCTTTCAAAAATTTAGTAAACAACCGTCTAGTCGAAAATAAAATGGCATAATATTGTAAACCTGCAAAGTAGAGTTATGGAACCTGAGCACTGCATTACAGATCATCACAGTAAACAAGTGCTTGATGTTCAATCCATTTCCATAGTAGGTACTAAAATACCAGCTTATATATAACCTTAATAAAAACATTTTCAGTCGAAAAGGGGGCATAATTCTATACAATACAAAATAGAGATATGGAACCTGTGCAGTGTCAGTCGATTTATCACAGTGAGTAAATGTGTGAAGTTTCAATCCATTCCCACAAGTGGTTACTGAGATACCAGCTTACATACAAAAACTTAACCAAATCAGGAAGCCGACGCGGACGCCAACTCATAATGAAATTTAAAAAGCGGAAAACCACAAGTCGCCCAACACGGCATAAACGAAAATGTTGCAGGCTCGGTTTGATTGAGCCTGTTTATGGACGGTAGTGAAAGTGCAAGCTTCCACGCCCTCTAGCACCGGGTTGAGCAGAACTCAACATTACACACGATATAAGTACCAGCATGTAATTTAAAGATATTCGCAGATGTATTCATACGGCGGAGCACATGGAACCTTCAATGATGCACTGGGTGCAATTCCATGAAAAGCTGCGTATGATCCCCAGACAAAATAATCGGCAGATTTAAACCAACTGGAGTCCAATAGCTCCACCTATTCTTTGAATAGTCGAGCTAAAACCATTTTCTTTTTTTTTTCAAATGCTGCAGACCCATGTTTCCCATGCAGTGTTCATGTAAAATACTGAGATTGGTTAATTATTTGCCATACGGTCAGTTGTTGCAGTCCTACCCAGAAATGTGCAATTTCACCTTTCTACTACAAAGACAAAAACAACGTCAAGTTCCCTAAAGTTTTACTGCACGTTTCGGTATTACCAGAAACTTTGGCCGTAATGATCTTAATCTAACATTCTTATATGTTTGTCTCTATTTAAACACGCTTTTGATAGAATGACGTCGCGTTAACGTGTGGTAACGTCAAATTTTTGGTGCGACCAAGAAAGAGCGCTACTATATTTTATCTACTGTTTTAGATTAAGGGCATATTAGAATCGGAATTATTTATAGCAAAACCGTGTTTTACCACTATTTATACACTCGGAAGGTAGTACGTCATACAAATAATTTTACTCGGGCTGCACTCTCGTGAAAGTTTTACACCAGACGCATAACAGCCTATCGTGCATAAATAGTGTTAATTTGAAAACCACTCTTTTGCTATAAATACAACTTTCTTGCAATAACGAGGTTATTTATTGTAATAACGAAATATTATTTTTTTCGTAAAAACTATATATGAGTCATAACGACTATCGATCTCAAGTGAAAAGGGTAATTTTCTTCTAATGAAATTGGTAGAATATCTCCCCTTTTTGAATGGTACAGTATCTGTTTCTGTGTTTTGTGCGTGTACACAGGGTATTTTTGAGATGCATTATACACTATCTTTTGATATAACGTTACGTCATTGTGTTATTTCAAAATGTAACTGCCTGAAGATATGTACAGTTGAAATCGCTTGCAGGGAAGAATTAAAATTATTGAAAAAACTCCGAAGTCTACTGCTGGTATTCCTTGGAAATTGAACTTTTATATATTTTATACCTCGTACGTCGCACGCTATTTTACACAAATGCGTAACGTCATTTTGACGTCAGTTTGACGTCCAATTACTAATTGAGAAAATAAATAGCAATAATGCGTTGAGATAACTCTGCATATTCTTTAATGGTATCTTAATTTACAATTATTGCTTTGACCACATTGTTATTATCAGTGTAGTTTTTTTATCATTAATTATTACCGCCCGTTTCTTCAAATTAAATATATACGCATTTTAAACTGCAATTAATTTTATCATGTTGTACCGTGTTGATCGCAAGTATTAATATCGACCTCCGGACGTTAACAAACCTAGCATCAACAGCGATTAGGATACTTATGTCCTACAAACAGGCAGGGCTGTCACACGAGAATATTTGAGAAAAAAATATTTTCATTAAACCGTAAAGCAGTTAATTTTAGAAAATTACATTATGCATTTAAGAATATAACAGGTCCTGTGGATTTAAAACTTGTTTCGTTTTAAATTCAGTTTTGTACACTAACTTTTGATTAAAACAACACCAAAAAATTAATTCTAACACGACCAACAAATAACCCTAAACAAATAGAAGAACATCAGACAACGGTTATTTTGCGATAATCCATGCGCGTGTAGTGACGTCATCCGATCCAGGTGCGTAGCACGGTCGTAAAACGTAGTTACCATTTTTCTAACACTGTTCATACTAGTATGTCTTGTTAGAATCGAATTAACAAATTCGCAAGTGTGATTTATCATTTTTCCTTCTTACGCGAAACAATATATCATTCAGTATGAGCTGTGCCAAGAGAAAATCAGCATAGTGCGTTTTCGACCAGCATGGATCCAGATCCGCCTGCACGTCCGCTCAGTCTGGCCAGGATCCATACTGTCCGCTTTCAAAGCCTATTTGAATTAGAGAAACTGTTGGTGAACAAAATGGATCCTGATGCGCAGGCTGATCTGGATCCATTCTGGTCGCAAACGCACTATGTTTGTTTTTTCTCGTGGCGCGGCTCATATATTCTTATGCATAAGAAATCAAAACAAATAAAATGTAAAAAAAGTTTAATAATCTCAGTGCTTAGGACATACAAAGATCTATATGCGCACAGACATTGTGTCCACCATCATAAAGTAATAACTAACGACATTATCGATTAAATTTGTTATTGTCTTTATTAAAGACCGCGCATTATAAGCAGGAAAAAACATAGTTCGGTATTTAAGTTTGATGATTTCTTTATATCTATTCAAAATACATGTAAAGCATCAAAATGTCAAATCAGCTTTTTACATTTTATATTTTTGCTGAAAACCTTGAAACTTTACATCCGATACTAGTCACAGTTCTGTATCTGGCGTTCACGTTTCTGTTCAAGTGGTGTGCTTCTGTGTTTTTTTCCTTTGGCGGTACCACTCTCACCTCTCCGCACTGCTCAGACATGGGGGTATGAGGGGGAGGGGGGGATATAAAGAAGATGGTCATGTCTCTTTTATGACAAACAATTACTAGTTAACAGAACTCTGGCCGAATCACACATGTGAAATACTAAGTATATGTATTTGTTTGAGTACAGTGTCCCGCTCGCATCATCTCTTTCAAGATAGTTTGCGATAGTGGCGATACGGGAAGTTACGATGGGGCACGATGTTTTTCAATTGTAACTTCACGTATCATCGTCGTAACTGCGCATACCGCATCAATAAATTTGTGCATAGCCATATCGTCATAACGCCTGAATTAATTTGCTGATCGTCATAGTAACTTTGCGATATCGCTTAATATATTTTAGGGAGAATGTGATGGCTAAAACACCGTAGCTTGAGGCCATAAAATTCGAGTACGTATTTATTTTTGGTGTTTTTTTTCCTATGCTTATCTTTATTTATTTTACTGCTGAAAACTCATCGGCCATTCGACTGCAAACAGACAGGCGGATGGATTGAATGGTCGATTGAATGTTGCTTTTCATTATTTATTATGTGTATTCATTTATACCTATTATTATTACCGCTGTAAATCATACACAATTTGCACATTTATTTGGGAAAAATAGAGCGAAAAAAAGAAACGCTAAAAATTGGACGGCTATAATTAGATTCGGACACTAAGCTGTGTATGAACTTATTCGAATTTTATATTAGCAAACGAAATATACATCAATGGAATGATATATAAAGAGAAGTATGTCAAAACATAAAAGGGGTGTTGATTAGTATGCAGTGGAATACAAGTCAAATGAAGATAAGTACCCTCATATTGCCACATTTTAGAGAGCGATCCGCAGAATAAAAACCGTACTTTCATTTTAGGGTAATAATAATAATAATAATAATAATAATAATAAAGTAATGAAAGGTATCTCATTTTATGTAAAATACATTCCGTAAGTTAATAATTGCCATTATTTTTTTTGTTCCCAGGCTTACGCGCAAATGCGCTAAAATGAAAAAAGCTCCATTTATTAGGGATATTTTCAACTACGCTACACTGCGGAAGCACATTTTTGACAGAATTACTGCTATATAACATCAAAACCCAACAAAATGACATGGGTGAGGGAGCGAGGCAGAAGTTATTGTGTGACCATGTGAGTGAGAGACAGGGGACGAAGCAGACTCCTTTTCATTTGAAATTCATCAAATAAGACAACATTAATGTGCCTAATGATTTATATATATTAGAAAATTATCAGAGTGACTGTTCTACTTTTGAAAGCTGTATATGATACATATATGTATATGCTTATATGATATGATAAAATCATGTAAAATCAACTCCGAGCTGAAATGCAACAAGAAATTTGTCCTAACTTTTATTTATTTTAACCTCGTAGGCTAACTGATCGCTTTCATTTTATTATGGTATTACAATGCCTCGAGTGTAATACATTCATATGGACCTGTAAATTACCACTTAAAACACTGGTTTCACGTAAAACTAAACGGGAAACAGAACATTTGATTAGTTCATAGATGGTAGGTCTGTAGGAATATGTAATATAAATTCATTGAGAAAGTAATTAAAAATAATTCCATTTTTGTGGTACATCAAATAAAATGACGCTTCATAGGTCCAGTACAACTTTAAATTTTCTTACAGAACATTATTTTTTTAGACTGGACCTTAGATTTAAATGTAAAAGTGATATATTTCCATTTATCATAAATGAGACGTTCATACTTTAAGTTTACTGCTAGGCACAATGTTCAGAATAAATAATTTCGAAGATACTGAAAATATAGAAGAACGATCTATAATATGCGTCACAAATTTGCAAAATGAACCAAATACTTTAAAGTTATTTAATAGAAATCGAGTTAATAAAATCAACAAAAACGTTGCGTTTTTATGTACAGTGAAATTATACGACGTCACGTTATGCAACCTAATATTTGCAGCTTTACTGTAAACGATGTATTTTTTTCACAGAATGATGGTTTATGAAAGTTTTATATTAACAAGATAGGTCAGATATCTTTAGAATGTCCATACAATGCACTTTTAGCTATCTATAAAGATGAATGCCAACTTTCAATAATAACTCACATAAAACGAGGAAACTCACTTTTGAAATGGACTTTTTGACGTAACATTTCCAGTATGTATTTTTTTAAAATATACAGTAGTCGTTTAATACTTGTTAATGACTATTGCTTTAAACATGTACATAATTGTTAATGTATGCATTTTATGAGAGTGTAAGTTTTGGTATTTTTTCCGATAACTTATTACAATATAATTGAGTAAATACAATGTATGTGGCAATCCGCGCTGTAAAATTTAATATAAATTGTCATATTCAAATTTTCTCATGTGCGAATATATACCAGCCGATAATTGCCTCTTTTGGCAATGCCGGAGGCAAATGTTTACTGGAAAAAAATTTACAGAAATGGGCAGTATCTTAGTGTCAGCTGTCAAATTGTAGTTTGTACTTTCAACATTTTTGGTTGCGGGTTCATGTAGCATCTTTATTTGATTCCAAATCACATCCAAAGGATGTTCATGTGCTACACAAAGTAGACCCATTCATGAACAATGCGGATGAATTGTCAATGATCAAGCCGTTCTTACTCATTTTCTATCCATTCACACTGGCCATTTAGGTTATATAAGATCTGTCAATGATTAGGTATTCCAGCCCATTGTTACATCACTGACTTCGTGCTGTTCATGTAATGTCAGGCAGAGTTTATCTTAGGTATGAGGCACATTAGTATTTGTTTCTTATACATTAATATTTATAGATTGGCATTTAAAATGAAAATAACTCTTGCAAAACCCGCAACCACCAGACATCTCAAGGCTTTGATTATTTCTGCGAATAACTCTTCAATTTTAGAGAAATATATTGGGTTTAAATACAATGTACTTGTATAATGTCAATCAAAGTTTTACTAGGCATCGACTGAATGTTAATTTCATTTATTGTAACAAAATCTCTGTTTAGTTTGGGGAAAAAACTAAAAACTAAAACTGGCAGACTATACTACCAGTACATCAATCATTAGCCGACTCTCAGGCCCTTCAGGCCTTTGATTTGTTATTAGACGTCAAAGAACAAGAATTGTATAACAAATACCTGTGGAAATGCAAATCAGAAGAAAAATGTGATTACGTCTAATAATGGGCATCAGTCAAAACATTATATTCAGACATGGAAGTCCCAATAAAAAGCCAGCCGTTTTTCATTCTTCGTTTTCTTTATATAGGTTACTGGCCGTTCCAAGCCGGTCCCCCTATTTTAAACTGGTTTTCTCTCTGTCTTGATTTTTGTGCTGCGTATGTTGTCATGTTTGTTTTAGTCTGGATGTAAGCTTAATTAAAATGAAAGTGAGTCTACATTGACAAAGCAGCAAATGACGAATGAGCTGTTTCGTTCAGTAAGTAATGCAACATTGAAAGACATCAAATAGAAACGTTAAAGATATAAAAAAAAAGAAAAGAAAAGAAAGTTTGCGAAATTTCTTTCACATCATTCCTGAAAATCAGCTACACCACTGATGGAAACATTGTATATGTTGTTCTTTTGGAGAAAGATAATTCGATATCTTAAAATTAAACGCACACTTATTCTATATTGTTGTTTGATTTACTCGTCATATAATGTCCTTTCTACATGTTCTTTTCGGCCACGAAATATGTACATGATAGACTTTTCATCGAAACAATTCTTAAATCAATTTATGATCGTGTCGTGTGATTATCACACAATAGGTCATATTACAACGCGTATTATAATTACGCGGCGGCTTGAGAATTACACGGTTTAAAGTGTGACCGTGACTATCACGTACCTTAAGACGTATATGTATCAGTATTATACATTATAACAGATTCAAATACTCTTCAAGCACAAATCAATAACATATACGAGTACGCTTTAAAATCGAGACTTAAAATTGATGTTAATAAAACGAAAATTTGTATATTTCAGAGGCAGTTACATCGTGCTATAGATGAAAGGGTAAGAATCATTTTTTTATTATTAGGTGTTAAAATCCCCTTCGGATTCCTCCCCTACCCCCTCGACCACATTTTTCCCCTTGCCGTTTCCTTCCCTCCATCAATATTTAGCATAATGTACTTGTCGGATGTTTGAAGCAACCCGTCTGAAATATTTTTCCATTACAGCTTCTTTTTGTTGTGGGCCTACTATGTAAATTGCGTGGCTCTGGGGCTTAGCTTTTGGTGCTCTGTGCTTCCGAGAAATCTACCCTTACCTATTTTCTTTTCTTATACTGGTTATCTGTAGGGGTCTGTTAAAATTTTGTCTGACCAAGCATTGAAGACTGTTCACACTCTTCTTTCATTATTTGATCGTGTAAATATGAGCGTAAAAATACTGAAGATGTTTGACACAATGGTTGCACCCTTTCTGTTATATTAATGCCATTATTGACCATCTTAGTTTTTTACATCTTTTGAATAATTTTAATAAAGATTTTAACTATTTTTTAATGATTAAATGAAGATTAAGAGATAAATTTATTCAGAACTAAAATGGATCATTCAAAAACAGCTCTAAATTAGACTGTTACTAGAAATTAAAAAGTACATTTGGTTACAAACCTTGCTACAATTAAAAATGATTCACTTCATAGGCCTAACTAAACTAAAGGAACCAGCGTGGAAGCCATCTGGTCTAGTCGCGTAATGGCTGCCAGGTATTTGAACACTAATTTTTCACTTGGCATGGCAACAGAGGTCTAAATTGAGGCTAGTTTTTGTTTAAATTTCATTGTGGATGTATTGTTGACATTTTGGTAGGAAAAATGGGAGAGCAGGTTGTATTTAGTGAAGTCAAGCTCAATTTTAGTATGAGTAGTACTTCCAGGTCACAGCAGTGTGATTTTGATGTCAGTTTACAGTAAGTAAAGTGACCAGAGAAATCTCTCTTAGAAGATACATGACCCCTACTTTTCTCTTCATTTTATATCAGTTTTATCATAACTCTTTAAAATGAGGTAAGGATTTGTTCTCTGAAATGGGTCTAGCTATGTTTGGTAGCTCTTTGAAAAAGGTCAGTTTTATATAGAATATATAGGGAAAACTATTTAGGCTATTGTGACCTATAAGAAAATGTGGGCAAAAATTGAGATTTGTCCAGATATTGATATAAATGAACTAGTTTGGTCAGATTTTGGTAAAAAATGAGTATTTCATTGAAATTTTGCTGCAAAAATTGATAAAAACCCAAAAAATCACATTTTCACTGTTTTGGGGGTATTTTTTAAAAAAAATACAAATTTGCACTCTAAATTATGCCCATCTATACCTTTCAGAGGGGACATTTGGTATATTTCAAAGTGTTAATGTGTAATTTGCTTGCAAATTATGGTGAAAATTTATGAAATAGGGCAAAAACCAGCTCTGGCTAGAAGAACTGGTTAAAAATTATGTCACGACATCAGTTACGAAGGAAAATTGGCGCAGGGACCCCCGTTACTGAAAATGCCTGGAAAACTGATTTAATCAAGCTGAAACTTGGTATTTTTCATGCAGATGTGTTACTGGTACTATACAAATGAAATTAAGACTATTACAGAAAAACCGTTTTTCTTATAGGCCTAACTAAACTAAAGGAACCAGCGTGGAAGCCATCTGGTCTAGTCGCGTAATGGCTGCCAGGTATTTGAACACTAATTTTTCACTTGGCATGGCAACAGAGGTCTAAATTGAGGCTAGTTTTTGTTTAAATTTCATTGTGGATGTATTGTTGACATTTTGGTAGGAAAAATGGGAGAGCAGGTTGTATTTTGTGAAGTCAAGCTCAATTTTAGTATGAGTAGTACTTCCAGGTCACAGCAGTGTGATTTTGATGTCAGTTTACAGTAAGTAAATGTGACCAGAGAAATCTCTCTTAGAAGATACATGACCCCTACTTTTCCCTTCATTTTATATCAGTTTTATCATAACTCGTTAAAATGAGGTAATGAGGTTTGTTCTCTGAAATGGGTCTAGCTTTGTTTGGTAGCTCTTTGAAAAAGGTCAGTTTTATATAGAATATATAGGGAAAACTATTTAGGCTATTGTGACCTTCATACAGATTTGTCCCGCTTAAGATTAAGCTGACATAGCTTAAAAAATTTAAATGAGTAGATTTAGGTTGTTTGATAGAACTGATAAACTATTTAAAATGTTTAATGCAAATGTCATAGACACTGAATATCATTTTTATTACTGTACGCTTTACTAAATACTCGCAAATTGAAAGACAATACTTGAATCCTATGTCATCGCCTAAGTTTAATAGTTTAAAAAAGATTGTATACTCTGACAAGGTGTATTAAGAAAAGTTTTAATAATCTGGGAGTAATGATATTTCTTAAACTGAATTATCTATGTATGTTTTCTATGGGAAATGAATTGCTGTGCTTCTTGCCTTTGCCATATTTCTTTCTTATTATTTGCAAATGAGATAGGGCATAAAATTGGCCCAATTTGGTGACACACTTTGCATTTGTTACAAGAATAACATCAAGTAACAAGATGTAACATTAAGTAACATGTAAAGAGGTTTAAGTAGTGTTCAGCAGCATGCAAATAGTCGCCTACAAAAAGACACCTCTTCTCAAACACACGTAACATAAGTAACACCCATGTAACAGCCTTGTAACATCATTGTTACATCTATATAACACTACTAAAGACGTTTTTCGGCCAAATTTAAGAAATGAGGTGTAACATGTGTAACATTTAGACTAAAAAAAGACGCCACTTCTTAGACACATGTAACATAAGTAACAGCCATGTAACATCAATGTAACATTCTTGTAACCTCTATACAGCAAAACTAAAGACGTATTTAGGCCAAATTTAAGAAATGAGGTGTAATATGTGTAACATTTTGACTACAAAAAGACGCCTCTTCTCAAACACATGTGACATAAGTAACATCCATGTAACATCCTTGTAACATCCTTGTTACCTCTATATAACACTACTAAAGACGTTTTTCGGCCAAATTTAAGAAATGAGGTGTAACATGTGTAACATTTTGACTACAAAAAGACGCCACTTCTTAGACACATGTAACATAAGTAACATCCATGTAACATCAATGTAACATTCTTGTAACCTCTATATAACACAACTAAAGACATATTTATGCCAAATTTAAGAAATGAGGTGTAACATGTGTAACATTTTGACTACAAAAAGACGCCAATTTCTAGACACATTTAACATAAGTAACATCCATGTAACATCAATGTAACATCCTTGTAACATCTACATAACACTACTGATTACGAATTTCGGCCAAATTTAAGAAAGAAAATGTAACACGCGTAACATTTTGACTACAAAAACACGCCACTTCTCAGTCACACGAAACATAAGTAACAACCATGTAACATCCTTGTAACATCCTTGTTACATCTATATAACACTACTAAAGACGTTTAAAGGCCAAATTTAAGAAATGAGGTGTAATATGTGTAACATTTTGGCTACAAAAACACTCCTCTTCTCAGACACATGTAAAATAAGTAACATCTATGTAACATCTTTGTAACATCCTTGTTACATCTATGTAACAATACTAAAGACGTTTTTTGGCCAAAATTAACAAATAAGGTGTAACATGTGTAACATTTTGGCTACAAAAAGACTCCTCTTCTCAGACACATGTAACATAAGTAACATCTATGTAACATCTTTGTAACATCCTTGTTACATCTATATAACACTACTAAAGATGTTTTTCGGACAAATTTAAGAAATAAGGTGTAAGATGTGTAACATTTTGACTACAAAAAGACTCCTCTTCTCAGACACACGTAACATAAGTAACATACATGTAACATCCTTGTAACATTCTTGTTATATCTATATAACACTACTAAAGATGTTTTTCGGCCAAATTTAAAATATGAGGTGTAAGATGTGTAACATTTTGACTACATAAAGACGCCACTTCTGAGACACATGTAACATAAGGAACATCCATGTAACTTCCTTGTAACATCTTTGTTACATCTATATAACACTACTAAAGACGTTTTTCGGCCAAATTTAAAATATAAGGTGTAACATGTGTAACATTTTGACTACATAAAGACGCCAATTCTGAGACACATGTAACATAAGTAACATCCATGTAACTTCCTTGTAACATCCTTGTTATATCTATATAAGTAAAACTAAAGACGTTTTTCGGCCAAATTTAAGACATGAGGTGTAACATGTGTAACATTTTGGCTACAAAAATACTCCTCTTCTCAGACACACGTAACATAAGTAACATTCATGTAACATCCTTGTAACATCCTTGTTACATCTATATAACACTACTGGAGACGTATTTCGGCCAAATTTAAGAAATAAGGTGTAACATGTGTAACATTTTGACTACAAAAGGACGCCTCTTCTTAGACACGCGTAACATAAGTCACATACATGTAACATCCTTGTTACATCTATATAACACTACGGAAGACCTATTTCGGCCAAATTTAAGAAATGAGGTGTAACATGTGTAACATTTTGACTACAAAAAGACTCCTCTTCTCAGACTCATGTAACATAAGTAACATCCATGTAACATCCTTGTAACATCCTTGTTACATCTATATAACACTACTAAAGACGTTTTTCGGCCAAATGTAAGAAATGAGGGGTAACATGCGTAACATTTTGACTACAAAAACACGCCACTTTTCAGACACATGTAACATAAGTAACATCCATTTTACATCCTTGTAACAAATTTATGAAATGAGGTGTAACATGTGTAACATTTTGACTACAAAAAGACTCCTCTTCTCAGACACACGTAACATAATTAACATTCATGTAACATCCTTGTAACACCCTTGTTACAACTATGTAACACTACTGAAGACGTATTTCGGCCAAATTTAAGAAATGAGGTGTAACATGCGTAACATTTTGGCTACTAAAGGACGCCTTATCATCCGTGTTATATCCTTGTATACAGCCTTGAGCACTCACATATCATTTCCAGTGTGAAATATTTTATTTTATGAATAAAAGTCATATAAAATCCCTATATAACCATTTTTGAACACTACAGCTAAGCTAAATACCCCTAATTGAATCGTCACAGAGAAAAAGCCTCGCCCGGGGATCGCATTACGATCTTGCGATCTGTAAATCTGCGGTCTCCTGATTGAGCTTGTGAAGCAAGTTCTACAACTTGTATATTAATCAATTTCGACATTTCATTCCTGGTGAATCCATCATCAGGGTAGGAGCAGAGAAACCAGTTTCCCTTTTAATGACAAGTATCCAAACAAGGGAACAATATGAAGTTGAACAGGCACTCCCCATAAATTAAAAAGACAGACAAAAAGCTTATAAAACGTACAGTGAAACACCGCTCGCTCGAGCATCGATGACTCGAGCACCCGGGCTCGCTCGAGCAATTCATGTGGTCCCGGCCGATTTCCTTCTATTTTCTATGTGATATTACCATGGCTGGGTCGAGCATCGATAACTCGATCGCTCGAGCATGACACCTGGTCCCTGTGTATTAGTTCACTCTTTGTTACTTCTGGCTAACTCGAGCAGAGGTGTCAAAATTTTTCACACCTTCGGCGGTCAGAATGTGTCGGTTAATTAAACATTTCCACACACCGTTGAAATTGCATAGTCTATTCCCAGACTATCTTAAATGTTTGTTTGTCGGTATAGTTGATCTTATGATGAGAATAATTATTGATAAAATCTTAAAGAAAAGTTTTATTGATCAAATATCGATCAATTACTGATTACTTAAAGCATCTTGTCTGCGGGATCGAGAAGATAGTTATGAGATCTTAGTATTTTAATCAGCAATTGTTTGCATGCAAATGAAGGAAATAATATAGCCGTTTCATAAAATTCAGACGATAATTATGATATGCACTTGTTGATGAATAAAAAAAAATCTTAGTTGTTTCTTCACATGTGCCATTTACAAATTATATATTGAAACGTCTATCAATAGATAACGTTTGTAATACGTTTGTTTTTGAAAAATGTCACAAGTATGTTATTATTACGCATCACCGTTTACTCTGCAAACGGTCCCAATGACAGTTGGTAAAACAAACTTTAGTTTTCTTCGTATGTTGGTCAATGTTTGGGTCGCTCGAAGCCATGGATAACTCGAGCATTTTGCTCATCCCCTTGCGACCTCGAGCGAGCGGTGTTTTACTGTATATGATAAGGCAGTCATACAAACGTATTTTTTAATGAAGTCATTTTTTATGGATTTATTGCGAACTGTATTTCCGATATTGAATACCAAAGACAATTGAATATCCTTTGCTTTTGTAACATATATTGTAATCACATGCTATTTGTTGAATAAAATACTTTTAAACCAACATGCATTGCTAGTGTAGTTTGTATTGCAAACTTTGAACATTTGTTAGTAACAACGTAAGAACCAAATCCGCTTATCAGGTCACATTTGACCGGCATTTGCGATATTGAACTTGGACATTCCTATCTCCTGTCATATAGTCAAATTTATATATTGCAAGTTCTTGTTATTGACCCCCTCAGTACTTAGATATGTTGTTTAAAAACATATTGAAATTTCAACAAGATTAAATCAGGATAAATTTTACGGTCACTACCCAATTTTTACAAGCCACAGAAAATACTTTAAAAACAAAACTCGTTTAAAATAGCCAAATATCAAAACATGTTTGTATCTATTCCTAAGTTAGGGAAAATAAGAAATTATTTTGTTTTTCATCATGATCATTTTCGGGCGATAGAATTTTACCAGTGGCGAGTACAGGATTTGGTGTTAGATGGGAGGTAAATTATTTGTAGTGCAGAGCAACTAGGGGGTCCGGGGGTATGCCCCCACCCTGAAAATTTTGAAACAATGGATCCATCTGGTGCATTCTGACGTGCTTTATTTGGTATTGACGAAGGACAGGTTTTGTGACAAAATCAACACAAATAACATGCTAATAATAGTAATGTTTTCTGAAATTTCAGACATATTCTTATTTTTGCGCAGGTATCATGGAATTTCTAAGCCCGATTTTTTGGGATTTTTTTACCTAGTACTATGAAGCATTATTAAAGCTCGTGCACACCAAAAAAATGCAAATTTTATATTTTTCAGTCAGAACAAAAGACAAATTATGTACGCGAGCGTAGCAAGCAAGAAAAATACGGTATATTTTGTACTTATTTTACCCAGACCAAAAGACAAATTACCTTTGCACCGGCGATTTTAGTGTGGGGGGGGGGGGGGGGGGGGGGGCACGCCGGATGCACCCCATGGACCAGGTAGTGTTTCCTGCAAAACTTGTGTGTTGAGATCAGTACAATGAATTTTATGGGATCCGACCTTGCAAATCCACGAGAGCCGAATACAAAGTTCCAGATCCAGCTACTGTTATAATGACCCTTTTATTATATACCTTTACCATTTTGATTCTTGTTTTGTTCTTGAACGAAATCTTCAATGTTTATCAATATCAAATGGAACTTAGTGAAGTTTTTATATGCGCTATTTATAGAACTGTGTAAGGTTATGAAAAAAGTCCGGCAGCATACAATACGGAAGGTACACTACGGAATTTAAAAGGTACAATACGGAATTTTTGTCTGTCTGTTCATATTTAATTGTGAAAAACAAGCCGAATTTTTACAGAATTTATGTAGGTATATAATAATTCTATTTATTGTTTCTTTTTTAAGTCAATACACACCACAGCTAGGCCTACATCAGAATCTTTTCCGAACGATACTGAAGAAAATAATTTTACGGTAAATTTTTGTTATTACTGTATTTTATGTCTTTGCGTATGATACGTGCCTCTGTTTAGATTCAGCATAATTTATAACAATTTTGTTTATTGTTATTACATTTTAGATAAAGATCCCCTAAAATCACCGTTCAAAAATAAATATACATGTCTGCCTTCAAATGTTTGTCTTTGTATCCATCTTTGTGTGTCATTGCATGTTTCGAAAAAGGTCGAAGTCTAGACCAAGTCTTTACATTTTAATAATTCTATTTATTGTTTTTAAAACCAATACACACCACAACATTACACCAGAATCATGCATTTCCGAACGATACTTAAAACATTTTTACCGTAGACATTTTGCTATTACATTTTGTGTCTTTGTGTATGATACATGTCTCTGTTAAGTTCAACATAGTTTGTTACAATTTCATTTATTTTTATTATTTTTGTAGATAAAGATCCCTTAAAATAACCGTTCAAGCATAAATAAACATGTCTGCGTTCAAGTGTATGTTTTGTGTGTGCGTTTTTTATTTTTTGCCGTTTATAAAGTTTATGATAAAATTAATAAATGGGCCGCGCCATGAGAAAAACCTCATAGTGCGTTTGCGAATGCATGAATCTCAAAGCCTAACTGTAAGCGAACAGCATGAATCTTATCCATACCAGCCTGCGCATCCGCGCAGTCTTGTTAAGTCTGGTCTGCTGATGCGCAGGCTAGTCTGGACCCATGCTGGTCGCAAAGCCACTATGTTGGTTTTCTCAATGCGCGGCTCAAATGTTTAGCTAAAACTTATAAAAAATTCTTATGGTTTCCTGACATTAAGTTTCTTGCCGATTATTCCAAAGGACTCCTGCACTTGGAGAGTAAACACGGGAGGGGAAGACATATGTTGGATCCCCTCCCGTGGTAAAGAACCAGACAACGATGCAATGCACAAATTTATACCAGTGCCCGCTTCGCAAATACTCTGTAGCGTAAAAACATAAATCTAACGTATCAACGGTCCTTTTTAGGACCACACAACTGTCCATTTGAGGATCACAAATTGTCAAGAAAGAAGTATCATCGGTTATTGTCATACATATATTATGTGTTTATCCTATATGCATTGTATAATGTTTTATGCAATAATTTGTAAATTTGTTGTTGTTCTTGTTGTTGTTTATTCTCAGGTTCATATAAACAGATTAATAAAGGGGATTATTAATAATAAAAATAATTATAATGTTTGTACTTTTATAATTTATTTGATTTATTTATTTATTTATTGATTTTTAAACCAATACACACCATAATAACTTCAGAATCTTTTTCGAACGATACTGTAGAACATAATTTTACGGTAACTTCCTGTTATTACTGAAATTTATGTTTTTTGTGTGCGTTACATGTCTTTTGTTATG